>NC_079519.1:14915345-14944122 GCF_000801105.2 Raphanus sativus
TTTTATTTTATTTTTTTTCTTTTTTTCTTATTTTCGAAATTTATTTTGGCAGTATTACTTAGATCCAAGTAGAATGATAATTCCATCGACCGACATTCACCATTCATATCGCTCGACACCACACGACATATTACTAACGATCGACGTATACCACTACGAATCGATCGACCATCTTGTCGATCAGGTTATTCATTCTAACTTTGTTATATTTATTATGTTTTTATTTTTATTACCTCACCACCGGATGTTACACTGGGACAGTGTAATTTAAGTCTGGGGGGAGTTTTACTAATATGTGTTTTATTTTAGTTTTTATTAAAATGTTTTTCAAAATTATTTTTCGCATAAGTATTAAATAAGAACATTGATATGGATTTATAATTGATTGTCTGACCACTCTTTAGCACCATTCTAGATTACTGATTGCATAATAGTACTAAAGATGCTAAAGTGGATCAACTTGCTATCTATATTCACTAGCTAAGATTGTTTGAAGGAACCAAAGCTGACCTCCAACACTAATACTGACTTATTTGCTTGTCTTGGGGCTTGGATATCACTGGATTGGAATCCTCTTACAAGTCTGGAAGGTAAAAAGTCTGTGTGTTTCTGGTTCCCTTCCTTCGCTCTCTTCGGGCATCTCGAGATCTAAGTTTATTTTATAAAAGATTGAAATGATTTTCTTGAGAAGCAGAGGGATAGGAGTGTCTCCTGCGACCCCCAGTATTCTAAATCTCAAGGAAGATCACACATTGTGGAAACGAGGGGTAGGAGTGATTCCTGCGACCCCAATATTCGCTACACTTTGTCAAAAAATGTATGAGTTACAACGCAAATGTCAATGAGATGGACTAGATGACCTATGTGGCATCGAAACCTGTTGAAATTGAAACTAATAAGAGATTCAGTGAAAGAGAGAAGAGGGGAGAAAGGAATCAGAGAAGACTACCTGTGTGTTCAGATACTTTGTCTTAGTTGAATCCATATGTTCTTTGATCGATACTCCCAAGGTAAAGCCTGCACTTTATTTTATGTTAAGAAATGAGGTTAGTAGAGGGGGGGAATGTCAGATGAGAATTGCTAAGTTATTGACTAGATGAGTTTAGTTGCTAAGCTAGGATAAGGCATAATGAACTTCTGTGATTAGGGATTTTAGACATGAATTGCAAACCCATAGAGTGATGACTTCAATATATTGAATCCTTGAGTTCATGCTATTTCCAAACCTTTTCCAAAGACTACTGTTTTTGCTTGAGGACAAGCAAAGGAGTAAGTCTGGGGGAGTTGATATACCATGGATTTCACCCGTTTTTAACCATGGTATACTAGTGTTTTAACTATATATTTAATCTGTTTTCTAGCCTGTTAGGTATGTTTTCAGGTTCAGGAGTATTTTGTGAGAAAGTGATGTTTTTTGGAGCATTTTGGAGTACAAGAGATGATACACCCGAGTTGACCATTCAAGACTAAGTCGGAAGTCAACATTGCGATTACAATCGATCGATACGCATCCTGAGTTGTCGATCGATGTAGCTGAGAAGATCCGCGTACTAGAAGATTATAATTGATCGATACACATTCAGTGTTGTCGATCGATATCGAGGACGAAATGGTTTAGCCGACTACTTCACCAAGACTTCACCAAATTACGAGATTGCCCCTGACGAGTTTTTAACCTAATGGAAATGCTTAAATACTCCTGCAAAGTCTTTTTGACGGCAAGTTTTGAAACCCTTTGAAGCTTGAAGCTTTTCACAACCAAAGGAGAGAGTGTGAGAGAGAGACTAGAGTTTTATTTGTTTGAGAGAGATTGGAGAGATTTCTCATCTCCTTTTGTATTTCTACTTTATTCTATCTATGCAATTATTTCATCTATCTATTGTTATGAATTACTTAGCTATGTCTGAGTAGTCTACTTGTTAGATCTAGGGTTTAAATAGGTTTGTGGGATTAGCCCCAAACTATAATTGCTAAGTTGTGATACTCATCAAATGGATTGTACCCTATGCTTGTTTTAGAGTAGCTAACTAGAACATAGATCACTAGGATCTTAGATTATCTTGAATTATCCATTAGAGCGATGCCTGTTTCCCGTTGATAAGAACGACAGTTCCTCCTTGAGACCTCGCGGTCATATTCGGTTCGCGCCTAGGCAGATCTAGAAGCCGTCGATCGATACCCTACTGGTAAATCGATCGGCGCCGCGAAAGGTGTATCGCTCGATATCGCAAAAGGATATCGACCGACTCTTTTTCTGTGTCATCATGCGAAAGGTGTGGCCAGAGATCTAGATAATTTAACCAGTGATTCATTCACATATGTTAAGCGGCTGAGATCTATAGTAACATGCAAGCAACTTATTAAAGCATTTATAAAGATTATAATCTCCATTCCTGAATAGAAATCCTATGTCTAGCACTCTTATCCCATTTAACAACCCTTCATATTGTTAGTTAGAGCAACTGCCTTGCTCATTTTAGGATTTGTTATTTTCATTTCTATCATATAAACCAACCTTGCCTAGGATTGATTAGTAGATTTTATTTAATTGGTTCCCTAGCTCCTCGTGATTCGATCCCTAAGTACTACAGCTGTACTCTCTATATTGAGAGAGTAAGCTCTACTGGGTAATTTGAGCACTATCATCTATTCATATGATTCCAGATTAGCCTATTCGGACATATATGGCAATATCTTCATGATTCTTATCATACTCAAAGGAACCAAGATGTAAGAAGCTTGATTTGAAACCATTAATTAGTATAGAATTACCAGAAAGTTGAAT
The DNA here is from genome assembly GCF_000801105.2 of Raphanus sativus. Classification (NCBI taxonomy): domain Eukaryota; kingdom Viridiplantae; phylum Streptophyta; class Magnoliopsida; order Brassicales; family Brassicaceae; genus Raphanus; species Raphanus sativus. The sequence goes on from NC_079519.1 coordinate 14,918,131, forward strand.
AAATCTCATAGGAGTTATGAGGAAGAAGCTATCCCACTTTCTATTCAGATGATACTAGATTAGCACGTTCAGACATATGGCAATATCTTCATGATCCTTATCAAAATAGAAGGAACCACGATGTAAGAAGCTCGATTTGAAAAAATTAGTCAGTATAGAATGACCAGAAAGTTGAATAAATCTCATAGGAGTTATGAGGAAGAAGCTATCCCACTTTCTATTAAGATGATTCCAGATTAGCCTGTTCGGACATATAGCAATATCTTCATGATTCTTATCAAACCAAGATGAACCAAGATGTAAGAAGCTTTATTTGAAACCATTAATCAGTATAGAATCACCAGGAAGTTGAATAAATCTAATAGGATTTTTGAGGAAGAAGCTATCCCTCTTTCTATTAAGATGATTCCAGATTAGCATGTGCAGACATATGGCAATATCTTCATGATTCTTATCAAACCAGGATGAACCAAGATGTAAGAAGCTTTATTTGAAACCATTAATCAGTATAGAAATCACCAGGAAGTTTAATAAATCTCATAGGAGTTATGAGGAAGAAGCTGTCTCACTTTCTATTTAGATGATTCCCAGATTAGCATGTTCGGAAATAAGGCAATATCTTCATGATTCTTATTAAACTAGAAGGAACCATGATGTAAGAAGCTTGATTTGAAACCATTAATCAGTATAGAATCACCAGGAAGTAGAATAAATCTCATAGGAGTTATGAGGAAGAAGCTATCCCACTTTCTATTCAGATGATTCCATATTAGCAGATTCGGACATAGTGGCAATATCTTCATGATTCTTGTTAAATCAGGACGAACCAAAATGTAAGAAGATTTATATGAAACCATTAATCAGTATATAATCACCAGGGAAGTCGAATAAATCTCATAGGAGTTATGAGGAAAAAGCTATCCCACTTTCTATCAAATGATTCCAGATTAGCCTGTTTGGACATATGGCAATATCTTCATGATTCTTATCAAACTAGGATGAACCAAGATGTAAGAAGCTTTATTTGAAAACCATTAATCAGTATAGAATCACGAGGAAGTTGAATAAATCTCATAGGAGTTTTGAGGAAGAAGCTATCCCACTTTCTATTTAGATGATTCCAGATTAGCATGTTCGGAACATAAGGCAATATCTTCATGATTCTTATTAAACTAGAAGGAACCATGATGTAAGAAGCTTGATTTGAAACCATTAATCAATATAGAATCACCAGGAAGTTGAATAAATCTCATAGGAGTTATGAGGAAGAAGCTATCCCATTTCTATTAAGATGATTCCATATTAGCATATTCGGACATATGGCAATATCTTCATGATTCTTATTAAAATCAGGACGAACCAAGATGTAAGAAGCTTTATTTGAAACCATTAATCAGTATAGAATCACCAGGAAGTTGAATAAATCTCATAGGAGTTATGAGGGAAAAGCTATCCACTTTCTATTCAGATGATTCCAGATTAGCATGTTCGGACATATGGCAATATCTTCATGATTCTTATCATACTAGAAGGAACCACTATGTAAGAAGCTTGATTTGAAACCATTAATTAGTATAGAATCACCAGGGAATTTGAATAAATCTCATAGGAGTTATGAGGAAGAAGCTATCCCACTTTCTATTGAGATGATTCCAGATTAGCTTGTCGGACATATGGCAATATCTTTATGATTCTTATCAAACTAGGATGAACCAAGATTTAAGAAGCTTTATTCGAAACCATTAATTAGTATAGAATCACCAGGAAGTTTGAATAAATCTCATAGGAGTTATGAGGAAGAAGCTATCCCACTTTCTATTCAGATAACCCATTTAGCATGTTATGACGTATGACAATATCTTCATGATTCTTATCAAACCAGGATGAACCATGATGTAAGAAGCTTGATTTGAAACCATTAATCAGTATAGAATTACCAGGAAGTTTGAATAAATCTCATATGATTTATGAGGAAGAAGCTATCCCACTTTCTATTCAGATGATACCAGATTAGCATGTTCGGACATATGGCAATATCTTCTTGATTCTTATCAAAATAGAAGGAACCACGATGTAATAAGCTTGATTTGAAACAATTAGTCTGTATAGAATGACCAGAAAGTTGAATAAATCTCATAGGAGTATGAGGGAAGAAGCTATCCCACTTTCTATTAAGATGATTCCAGATTAGGCTGTTCGGACATATAGCAATATCTTCATGATTCTTATCAAACCAGGATGAACCAAGATGTAAGAAGCTTTATTTGAAACCATTAATCCGTATAGAATCACCAGTAAGTTGAATAAATCTAATAGGAATTATGAGGAAAAAGCTATCCCACTTTCTATTAAGATGATTCCAGATTAGCATGTTCGGACATATGACAATATCTTCATGATCTTATCAAAATAGAAGGAACCACGATGTAATAAGCTTGATTTGAAACAATTTGTCAGAATAGAATGACCAGAAAGTTGAATAAATCTCATAGGAGTTATGAGGAAAATGCTATCCCATTTTCTATTAAGATTATTCCAGATTAGCCTGTTCGGACATAAGATAATATCTTCATGATTCTTATTAAAATCGAAGGAACCATGATGTAAGAAGCTTGATTTGAAACCATTAATCAGTATAGAATCACCAGGAAGTTGAATAAATCTCATAGGAGTTATGAGGAAGAAGCTATCCCACTTCTATTAAAATGATTCCAGATTAGCCTGTTCGGACATATGGCAATATCTTCATCATTCTTATAAAAATAGAAGGAACCACGATGTAATAAGCTTGATTTGAAACAATTAGTCAGAATAGAATGACCAGAAAGTTGAATAAATCTCCATAGGAGTTATGAGGAAGAAGCTATCCCATTTTCTATTAAGATGATTCCAGATTAGCATGTTCGGACATATGGTAATATCTTCATGATTCTTATCAAAATATAAGGAACCACGATGTAATAAGCTTGAATTAAAACATTAGTCAGTATAGAATGACCAGAAAGTTGAATAAATCTCATAGGAGTTATGAGGAAGAAGCTATCCCATTTCTATTAAGATGATTCCAGATTAGCCTGTTTGGACATATGGCAATATCTCATGATTTTTATCAAACCCGGATGAACCAAGATTTAAGAAGCTTTATTTGAACCATTAATCAGTATAGAATCACCAGAAAGTTGAATAAATCTCAAATTATTTATGAGGAAGAAGCTATACCACTTTCTATTCAGATGATTCCAGATTAGCCTATTCGGACATATGGCAATATCTTCATGATTCTTATCATACTAGAAGGAACCATGATGTAAGAAGCTTGATTTGAAACAATTAGTCAGTATAAAATGAAAAGAAAGTTGAATAAATCTCATAGGAGTTATGAGGAAGAAGCTATCCCACTTTCTATTAAGATGATTCCAGATTAGCCTGTTCGGACATATAGCAATATCTTCATGATTCTTATCAAACCAAGATGAACCAAGATGTAAGATGCTTTATTTGAAACCATTAATCAGTATAGAATCACCAGGAAGTTGAATAAATCTAATAGGAGTTATGAGGAAGAAGCTATCCCACTTTCTATTAAGATGATTCCAGATTAGCCTGTTCGGACATATGGCAATATCTTCATGATTCTTATCAAACCAGGATGAACCAATATGTAAGAAGCTTTATTTGAAACCATTAATCAGTATAGAATCACCAGGAAGTTGAATAAATCTCATAGGAGTAATGAGGAAGAAGCTATCCCACTTCCTATTTAGATGATTCCAGAATAGCATATTCGGACATATGGCAATATCTTCATGATTCTTATTAAATCAGGACGAACCAGGATGTAAGAAGCTTTATTTGAAACCATTAATCAGTATAGAATCACCAGAAAGTGTGAATAAATCTCATAGGAGTTATGAGGAAAAAGCTATCCCACTTTCTATTCAAATGATTCCAGATTAGCCTGTTTGGACATATGGCAATATCTTCATGATTCCTATCAAACCAGGATGAACCAAGATGTAAGAAGCTTTACTTCAAACCATTAATCCGTAATAGAATCACCAGAAAGTTGAATAAATATCATAAGAATTTTGAGGAAGAAGTTATCCCACTTTCTATACTGATGATACCAGATTAGCATGTTCGGACATATGGCAATATCTTCATGATTCTTATCATATTAGAAGAACAACTATGTAAGAAGCTTGATTTGAAACCATTCATTAGTATAGAATCACCAGGAAGTTGAATAAATCTCATAGGAGTTATGAGGAAGAAGCTATCCCACTTTCTATACAGATTATTCCAGATTAGCATGTTCGGACATATGGCTATATCTTCATGATTCTTATCAAACCAGGATGAACAATGATGTAAGAAGCTTGATTTGAAACCATTAATCAGTATAGAATTACCAGGAAGTTGAATAAATCTCATATGATTTATGAGGAAGAAGCTATACCACTTTCTATTCAGATGATACCATATTAGCATGTTCGGACATTCGGCAATATCTTCATGATTCTTATCAAAATAGAAGGAACCACGATGTAATAAGCTTGATTTGAAACAATTAGTCAGTATAGAATGACCAGAAAGTTGAATAAATCTCATAGGAGTTATGAGGAAGAAGCTATCTCACTTTCTATTCAGATGATTCCAGAATAGAATATTCAGACATATGGCAATATCTTCATGATTCTTATCAAACCAGGATGAACCAAGATTTAAGAAGCTTTATTTGAATCCATTAATCAGTATAGAATCACCAGGAAGTTGAATAAATCTCATATGATTTATGAGGAAGAAGCTATCCCACTTTCTATTTAGATGATTCCAGAATAGCATATCGGACATATGTCAATATCTTCATGATTCTTATTAAATCAGGACGAACCAGGATGTAAGAAGCTTTATTTGAAACCATTAATCAGTATAGAATCACTAGGAAGTTGAATAAATCTCATAGGAGTTATGAGGAAAAAGCTATCCCACTTTCTATTCAAGTGATTCCAGATTAGCCTGTTTGGACATATGGCAATATCTTCATGATTCTTATTAAACCAGGATGAACCAAGATGTAAGAAGCTTTATTTGAAACCATTAATCAGTATAGAATCACCAGGAAGTTGAATAAATCTCATAGGAATTATGAGGAAGAAGCTATCCCACTTTCCTATTGAGATGTTTCCAGACTAGCTTGTTCGGACATATGGCAATATCTTCATGATTCTTATCAAACTAGGGTGAACCAAGATGTAAGAAGCTTTATTTGAAACCATTAATTAGTATAGAATCACCAGGAAGTTGAATAAATCTCATAGGAGTTATGAGGAAGAAGCTATCCCACTTCTATTCAGATGACCCCAGATTAGCATGTTCTGACGTATGGCAATATCTTCATGATTCTTATCAAACCAGGATGAACCATGATGTAAGAAGCTTGATTTGAAACCATTAATCAGCATAGAATTACCAGGAAGTTGAATAAATCTCATATGATTTATGAGGAAGAAGCTATCCCACTTTCTATTCAGATGATACCATATTAGCATGTTCGGACATATGGGCAATATCTTCATGATTCTTATCAAAATAGAAGGAACCACGATGTAATAAGCTTGATTTGAAACAATTAGTCAGTATAGAATGACCAGAAAGTTGAATAAATCTCATAGGAGTTATGAGGAAGAAGCTATCCCACTTTCTATTCAGATGATTCCAGAATAGAATATTCGGACATATGGCAATATCTTCATGATTCTTATCAAACCAGGATGAACCAAGATTTAGGAAGCTTTATTTGAATCCATTAATCAGTATAGAATGACCAGGAAGTTGAATAAATCTCATATGATTTATGAGGAAGAAGCTATACCACTTTCTATTCATATGATTCCAGATTAGCCTATTCGGACATATGGCAATATCTTCATGATTCTTATCATACTAGAAGGAACCACTATGTAAGAAGCTTGATTTGAAACCGTGATCATCAGTCACATCGGTGAAGTCCTCCAGGTCATACTCACCATCAGCCGGTGGAGTTACATGCTCCACATCATCCATATCATCATCATCGTTCTGAACCGGCGCACGTGAATCATCGCAGAGGTGCTCTTCATCGAGTGAGAACACAATGTTCTCTAGACATAAGAAGTCTGTCAACCCAGGCATAGGGAGCTTGCAGTACAGAGAGTTCCCTTCTTTGTCTTGGAACTTGTAGGTGTTCTCGTCGCGCAAGATGTGGCACGCGATCAGGTAAGGAGTATCAATGTACTCCATCTCAGAGACAACCTTGTAGGAGCTGAGGTTGATGTTGAAGCGCTGGAACAAGAGAGTGAGCAGACTGCCGCAACGATCCTTCTTGTCATCAGTTCGAATTAAGGTGTCTCTGCGCTCAGCGAACATGGAGATGAGATGGAATCCTGGGTTGGTCTTGACTTCCTGGATCGGGGTGATGTTCTCTCTGCGCATCTCGTCCTCAAGTCCCGTGTAGAGAACCTGGAGCTCTCCATTCGTGATCTTGGAGGTGTACTCCTTCGCGAACAAGACGTTGGACATGATCTTGGCGATGATCCGGATAGCAGGATTCCGGATCTGCGACTGGTATGCCTTGCGAGAGGTGAACTTGCCGGCTGCGATGAGATCCCAAAAGGTGTCTGCCGGCTTGAAATTTTTCTCCACTGAAACGCCCTTAGGCGTGTCCGATCTCGAGTAGCTCGTTCAGATCGTTGAGAGAGATGGAGCAGAACTTGCCATCAACCATGAAGGAAAAAGAGCAGTTCTCGTATGTAGGCGCATTGGGGTTCTGGTAAGTGATCTGGCACGTCGCGAGCACTTGTGATGGAACCCAGGACTTGGACCAGGACTTGGAGCAGACTCAGGACGATCAGATCAGTCCAACTGAGGTTCAGCCATTCAGCCGTACCAGATCAACGGACAGAGCCGTGTACCGGATTGATCCGAGTGGACCTGGACCCAACCTAAGGATGGATCCACGACCTGATGACCGAATCAGCCTACCCACAGGCGTTCTTCCCCTACCCATTCGTCATTCTAGAGCCAACAGTCAAGCCAGAACCCATGATCATCATGAAGAATCAGATTTCGGACTTGGCCTATCTATTCTGGCCCGTTTGGGACGTACCGCACGACCGGATCAGGCTGATCTCGACTTTTCTGACCACTTTGATGATTTCATGATGATCGATGCATCCAACTTCTCCAAAGGGATGTTACTTAGGCTCTCTGAAGATTTGGGTCGAGCTATCTCTTCATCCGTTCATGGATCATCGTCGATCAACCATGCGGGTAGCCTTACGTCCGTCCTACCGTAAGACCCAAACCTGGATCCCTTGATCCAACCAGTCCGGACTCTTACCTAGATGTCTAAGTTCTATTCAGCCGATTTATGTCCATTAGTTTTCTAAGTCATTTTCATTCATTTGAGGTTCATAGTTAAACATGTACATTGCGGAAGCATAAAGAAAAGATCATTTCATATATATAAGTCAATGTGATCCATACAAATCATTCATAACACACAAGTTGCACAATAGGCTAACATAAGTTCAAACTAATCTACACACATCACACACATCCATCTCGGCCAGGTCTTCAAGACTCCTTGGCTTTGCCACGGTCACTGCTGGTTCCTGAAAAAAAACCACAACACATGAATACAATGATCAACCGATATCCTAGCATCAATACTAACAATACATGGTTCCGGACCCTAAATCACATTTCTGTCCCAAATCTGACCACTCTAAATACTTGACCAAAAACTAAATAAAATTCATGATAAATCATGATAAATCTAAACTAAGAGAATGGTCCAATTGGATTTCTCAGAACCGGCCTTAATCATATCGATCTTGACCATGAACCGCCAAACCGGCCACATTGAACCATCTCTAAATCAATGTTATAAATTGAATCTATCACTTTGATAATTCATTATAAATCCCAACTAAGAGATTACAAACGCCAAACCCCAAAAATTCCCTTGGGAACCTTGAGACCGGTTCACACATGCCCAACCAAGGCCATGGAGAGATTACTCTGATCTAACCAAGGCTTGGGGGTCTGTCCGTGAGTTTAAACCCACAGACTACATCAGAATATAGTAGGGAAGAGATTGACAAAAAGAAAAGAAGTAATGGATGCAACCAACACATCATGGTTCAATCGGCCAGACCATATAAACCCATGGTCTTGGGCGATAACCATCCGGAGTGCATCACTAACCTTAGGCGTGCGTTCCTCTGCAGCCCCTTCCTTCTCTGATTCCTTCCTCTTGTCTTTCTCACTTTGCCCGCCTGCCATAGCCTTGCCTGAATCGTCCCACAGCCAGATTCCCAAACGGTCCGATTGCCTTACCGCCGGTCCTTCTTTCTCTTTCTTTCTGGTGTAATTTTGGCAGAGGTTTGCCTAGTATTTTTCGTGGTTAAATCGATGTGCAGAGACTCCTATTTATAGGAAATGCCATCGCCAACCACCTTAGGGCGAACGGTTGCACGGTTTTGGGCGAACGGACACATGCGGTTTCATTCGCATCCTTTCGGCTAAACCGCCTCCAACTGCCCCCAACCGCTCTCCTTGATCGATCTGCAGCTGCCAGTACCTAGCTAAGTACCTGGCTCACTTGCCAAGCTCCATGGTCACACCAGACCATGTCACCACCGAGCCTGACCCATAACCGCTCATGGTCCGATCCAACCGCCCAAGTGCGAAACTCTCCATCCAGCTTAGATGAGCTGATCACTAGCTTCTCCAGCTGAGTGAGCTAACACTCCAGCTACTGGAGCTGTTCTGGACTTGCATGAGCTACTGTGAGCTTGCCTCACTCCTTTCCTAGCTGCCCGAGCTTCCATACTTCAACAACCAGCTACCAAAACACTTGCCCAACTCCGTTGAGCTTGCCTTTCCTCTTTTCTGGTTAAGTCTCAGCTTCCTGATGCACTTAACCACCATTTTGGACCATGACACACTTGCCTTTAGGTCTCATGACCTGGCTGGTGCTTGTCCTCGCACCATGGTCCGTTCCGATGGCACTATCTAGAACTTGGGACATGACAAGTCTCCCCCACTTGGAAGGAACTCGTCCCTGAGTTCATACTTGATGGTTCACCATCCACATACTGTCCATACCACTCAGGATACTCGGCCTTCATCCTTGCCTCGGTTTCCCAAGTGATAATGTCCTTGCCATTGAATTCCCATACTATTTTAAGCATATGAACTGTCTTCTTTCTCATTGCCTTTTCCATTCTATCTATGATTCGAACCGGCCTTGTCTCTATGGTTAGGTTCTTACCAAGAACTTTTGGAATTTCAGGCAACACAATGTCCTGGTCGGTTAGACACTTCCTTAGTTGAGACACATGGAAAACATTGTGATAAGCATCCATCTCAGATGGCAAATCCAACTTGTAAGCCACTGCCCCATCTCTCTCAAGTATCCTGAACGGACCTAGGAACCTAGGGTCCAGTTTCTTTCTTCCAGAAACTCTGGCCCTACCCTTGAAGGTAATCATCTTGAGATAGATTAGATCACCAACCTCGAACTCAAGATGTTTCCTTCTTTAATCAGCATAACTCTTCTGGCGGTCTTGTGCTTCCTTCATTTTCTCCTTGACCAACTTGATTTTCTCAGTTGTCTCTTCCACTATCTCAGGACCTATAATGCTGCGCTCCCCCACTTAGGTCCAACATAAGGTTGTCCTGCAAGGCCGCCCATACAATGCCTCATAGGGAGACATACCTATACTGGTGTGGAAGCTGTTGTTGTATGCAAACTCCACCAGTGGCAAATGCTTCTCCCATGAGTCGCCCCAGTCTAGTACACACGCCCTGAGCATATCTTCTAGAGTCTGGATTGTCCTCTCTGATTGCCCATCCGTTTGGGGATGGTAGGATGTGCTCATGTTCACTCTAGTTCCTAAAGCCTTTTGAAAAGCCCTCCAAAAGTAAGAGGTGAACCTTGGGTCTCTATCAGAGACTATACTTGCCGGCACCCCATGCAGCCTCACAATCTCATCTATGTAGATCTTCACTATCTCATCCACCCCATCACCCTTCTTGATTGGCAAGAAGTGTGCAGACTTGGTCAGATGATCTACAATCACCCATACTGCATCCTTCTTGCCCCCGGTCGTTGGGAACCCAGTCACAAAGTCCATTGTGATGTGATCCCACTTCCACTCAGGTATAGGAAGGTTCTGAAGTAAACCACTGGGAACTTGGTACTCAGCCTTGACCAGTTGGCAAGTAGGACACTTAGCCACCCACTCGGCCACATCAGCTTTCATCCTCACCCAATGGTAATACCTCTTCATATCCCTATACATCTTGTTCAGCCCCGGGTGTACTGATAACTTAGACTTATGAGCTTGCCTCATAATCTCTTCCTTTAGTCCCCGGTCACTCGGGACACTTACTCGCCCATGTACCAGAATGGTACCATTGCTGGCCGTCAGGTACTCTGTCTTGTCATTCCTTGCAACCTTTTGCAAATTTTCATCCAAGCATTGTGCTTGTCGGATTCTACTCAGGAGATCAGCCTGATCCACAGCCTCCAGTCCTAGAGGTTCATCCTCACTGACCAAGGTGTTTAGATGCAAGGACCTGACCATCTCCTCCAAAACATCAGCTTCTCTCTCTGCTGAAACTTCAGCTCTCCTCCGGCTCAAAGCATCTGCTACCAGATTTGCCTTGCCCGGATGGTAAGCAATGTCAAGATCATAATCCGCCACAAACTCCATCCACCTTCTCTGCCTCAAATTTAACTCAGGCTGAGTAAAAATGTACTTGAGACTCTTGTGGTCGGTTAGGATCTGAACCTAAGCACCATAAAGGTATGACCTCCATATCTTTAGAGCAAATACCACTGCAGCCATCTCCAGGTCATGAGTTGGGTAGTTGCCCTCATGCTTCCTCAGTTGTCTGGAGGCATAAGCAATGACCTTCCCATGTTGTGTGAGTACACAGCCTAACCCAGTGATGGATGCATCTGTGTAAACCACATATGGTTGGTCGGCCTCAAGCAACACCAGTACTGGTGCACTGGTCAACATGTTCTTTAAGGCCTGAAAGCTTTTATCACACGCATCAGACCATGTGAACTTCACATCTTTACCAGTAAGTTGGGTCATGGGTTGTGCCACACTTGCAAACCCCTTGACATACTTCCTGTAGTACCCGGCCAAACCCAAGAAGCTTCTAACCTCTGTTGCATTCTTTGGTCTTGGCCACTCCCGTATGCACTTGACCTTCTCCTGGTCCACAGATACTCCTTCCTCAGACACTACGTGGCCTAGGAATCCAATACTCTTCTGCCAGAAACTGCACTTGCTCAACTTAGCAAAGAATTGCTGCTCTCTTAGCCGTTCCAGCACAAACCTGAGATGCTTCTCATGGTCCTCCTCAGTCTTAGAGTAAACCAGTATATCATCTATGAAGATGATTACAAATTCATCAAAGAAATCTCAGAAGATGCCATTCATCATCTTCATGAAGGCTGCTGGTGCATTGGTCAGTCCAAATGGCATGACCACAAACTCATAGTGGCCATACCTTGTCCTGAATGCTGTCTTTTGCACATCATCTGGTGCAATAGGGATTTGATGGTAGCCTGATGCCAAATCAATTTTTGAAAACCACTTGGCTCCTCTCAATTGATCTAGCAACTCATCAATCCTGGGCAAGGGGTACTTATTCTTTATAGCAACCCTGTTCAGCCCTATGTAGTCAATACACAATCTGAAACTCCCATCCTTCTTTTTAACAAAGAGGACTGGTGCTCCCCATGGGGACACACTTGGGCGTATAAACCCCTTGTCCAACAACTCTTCCAGTTGTTTCTTTAACTCAGCCATCTCAGCTGGTGCCATACGGTACGGACTTTTGGACATTGGGACCGTTCCCGGTTCTAGTTCGATCATGAACGGGTCAGCCCTTTCAGGAGGCACACCCTGCAGCGCCCGAAACACATCACTGAACTCTTGAACCAACCGAATCCCGTCCGGGTTACCACCCCCTACAACCTCCTTAGTGCTGATGGTCGCCAACCAGGCCTCACAACCACTCCTCAGCATACTTTCCACTTGGACCGCTGAGACCACTAAGCTACCTGAGGTTGGTCGGATTCCTTGGAATCTGATCGGGGGTCCACACCCACTCTCAAACTGCACTCTTCCTCGGTGACAGTCTAAGGTGGCCCGATTCTTTCCAAGCCAATCCATCCCTAAGATCACTTCATGATTCTTAAGGCTAACCACTACAAGATCCACAGGCAATGCCCTCCCTTGTATCATAACTGGGATATCCCTTACCAGGCCCTGTGATTGCATCCTTTGGCCTCCGGCCGCAACCACAACCCCAGGATCATCCCCTGAACCAATACAAAACAATCCTTTCCCAATCATATCCGGACTCAAAAAACTATGTGAAGCTCCAGTATCAAATAGGACATGTGTTTCCACACCACCAATACATAAGGTCCCTACAAAGACCCCATCTAAGTTCCTAACCATTCTAGGTTCCGTACCATGCATAGTTCCAAAATAAAAAGAAAAGGGTTTTAGAAGTTACCAGTGATTGCTTTGAATGGCCCTGCTTCATCCACATCTTTGGACAGTTCATAGACTCTTGGAGCTGAGGTCTGACCCCGGTTCTGATCCGGCCTGCTACCCCCACTCCTGTTCTTGTTATGTCCATCAGCTTGTCTTGGACAGTCCTTCTTGAGATGGCCCTTAATGCCACATATATGGCAAGTCCGGTCACCTCCCACATTTGGGCATTCTCGGGCAAAGTGTCCCATCTTACCACAATGAGTGCAGGCACCCATGGCTCTCCAGCACTCACCATAGTGGTTCCTATTACACTTAGAGCACACATGCTTACCACTTGAGTTTTTACCCTCTTCAGCCTGGTCCCTCTTTCTCTTCCGGTCACCACCTTGCCCAGGAGCCACCACTACACTCTTCACCTTGTGCTTAGCCTCTTCTGCAAGGTTAGTCTCCAGCATAGCCATCCTCTCAACCAGCTCAGTCACATGGGAGAAGGTCCAGACCGAGCAGTAGGTCTTGAGTTCAGACCTAAGGCCGCGGATGAACCTTTGAACCTGCACTGCCTCATCCTCTAACTCCCTTCCCACAAAGCGCCTGAGCCTGTTGAACTCTTCTTCATACTCTCTGACCGCCCTACGCCCTTGAACCAAGTCCAAGAACTTAGCTTCCAAACGGTCCCATGCCTCAGCTGGAAAGTACTTGTGGTCGAACTCCATTTCAAAGTCAGTAAAGCGTTCAATGGAGCCATTGGTACACTTGTCTAGAGCCAACCACCAGTTAAGTGCATCACCCGCCAGGAAGTGCACTGCAATGTCCCTTTGGTACTCCTCAGGGCACTGGGTAGATTTGAAGTTCCGGACCAGCCGGTCTCTCCATTCATCTGCTTCCATGGGATCAACACTTCCAGCAAAGTGCTTTGTCCCCAGGCGAGATATGTGCTCCAGCACCTTCAGATAATCTACTTTCCTAGCTGATCCAGACGGTGGATCCAGCTCAATCACTTCAGCTACTGTAACACTCTACCATCAGCTCCAACAGCAGTCACTTGAGCTTATGTGGCTTGACCCACGGATGATTTTACCACTGGTGTGAGTACTTGAGTCATGGCTACCATCTGACTACCCATTAGCTTAATGGCAGCCAGTATCTCTTGCATGGAGGGCTCAGCCGCTTGATCACCCGGACCAGTCCGCCCATCAGCCATGATGTTTGGATCAGCTCGGTGACCAATCTCTGAGGACTCAGCCTCTCCATCCTGATCATCCATGTGCTGTCCACTAACTGCACCTCGCTGGCTTCCAGCTCCTTCCAGTTGCCTTCCGGCCTCATTCAGCTGTCCATCCACTCCTTCCAGCTGAACCTCAGTTTGGTTAACTTGGGTTTCAGTCAGGACAGCATCTCCGGTCCGACCCGTAGGTGGAACTGACAGCACCACACTTGGGTTAGGTACTGATGCATCTCCAGCACCAGACGCCCAAGCCCCATCCTTAGCCTTACGAGTCCGCTTCCTTGTTCCCTTAGGACACATCAAAACCAAACACAAACCAAATGTTAGTCTTGATTAAAACTTGCAAACCTCAAACAACATTAAGATAAGCAAAACTAAACATGTCAAGAGACCCAGCCGGATGTGTGATGACCTGCCCTAACCCAACAGCCTAGAATCAAGCATGCTCTGATACAAACTTGTAAGACCCAAACCTGGATCCCTTGATCCAACCAGTCCGGACTCTTACCTAGATGTCTAAGTGCAATTCAGCCGATTTATGTCCATTAGTTTTCTAAGTCATTTTCATTCATTTGAGGTTCATAGTTAAACATGTACATTGCGGAAGCATAAAGAAAAGATCATTTCATATATATAAGTCAATGTGATCCATACAAATCATTCATAACACACAAGTTGCACAATAGGCTAACATAAGTTCAAACTAATCTACACATATCATACACATCCATCTCGGCCAGGTCTTCAAGACTCCTTGGCTTTGCCACGGTCACTGCTGGTTCCTGAAAACAAACCCACAACACATGAATACAATGATCAACCGATATCCTAGCATCAGTACTAACAATACATGGTTCCGGACCCTAAATCACATTTCTGTCCCAAACTGACCACTCTAAATACTCGACCAAAAACTAAATAAAATTCATGATAAATCATGATAAATCTAAACTAAGAGAATGGTCCAATTGGATTTCTCAGAACCGGCAAACCGGCCACATTGAACCATCTCGAAATCAATGTTATAAATTGAATCTATCACTTTGATAATTAATTATAAATACCAACTAAGAGATTACAAACGCCAAACCTCAACAATTCCCTTGGGAACCTTGAGATCGGTTCACACATGCCCAACCAAGGCCATGGAGAGATTACTCTGATCTAACCAAGGCTTGGGGATCTGTCCGTGAGTTTAAACCCACAGACTACATAAGAATATAGTAGGGAAGAGATTGACAAAAAGAAAAGAAGTAATGGATGCAACCAACACATCATGGTTCAATCGGCCAGACCATATAAGCCCATGGTCTTGGGCGATAACCATCCGGAGTGCATCACTAACCTTAGGCGTGCGTTCCTCTGCAGCCCCTTCCTTCTCTGATTCCTTCCTCTTGTCTTTCTCACTTTGCCCGCCTGCCATAGCCTTGCCTGAATCGTCCCACAGCCTGAATCCCACCGGAATAACCACACGGTCCGATTGCCTTACCGCCGGTCCTTCTTTCTCTTTCTTTCTGGTGTAATTTTGGCAGAGGTTTGCCTAGTATTTTTCGTGGTTAAATCGATGTGCAGAGACTCCTATTTATAATAAATGCCATCGCCAACCACCTTTGGGCGAACGGTTGCACGGTTTTGGGCGAACGGACACATGCGGTTTCATTCGCATCCTTTCGGCCAAACCGCCTCCAACTGCCCCCAACCGCTCTCCTTGATCGATCTCCAGCTGCCAGTACCTAGACAAGTACCTGGCTCACTTGCCAAGCTCCATGGTCACACCAGACCATGTCACCACCGAGCCGGACCCATAACCGCTCATGGTCTGGTCCAACCGCCCAAGTGCCAAACACTCCATCCAGCTGAGATGAGCTGATCACTAGCTTCTCCAGCTGAGTGAGCTAACACTCCAGCTACTGGAGCTGTTCTGGACTTGCCTGAGCTACGGTGAGCTTGCCTCACTCCTTTCCTAGCTGCCCGAGCTTCTATACTTCAACGGCCAGCTACCAAAACACTTGCCCAACTCCGTTGAGCTTGCCTTTCCTCCTTTCTGGTTAAGTCTCAGCTTCCTGATGCACTTAACCACCATTTTGGACCATCACACGCTTGCCTTTAGGTCTCATGACCTGGCTGGTGCTTGTCCTCGCACCATGGTCCGTTCCGATTGCACTATCTAGAACTTGGGACATGACACTACTCCTGGCCGCGGACGACCTGATCACCACGGAATGAATCTGGACATTTTTATGAATAAAGACCAGTCAACCAGTCAACATGAGGATCCGCACCATTGACCAGTCTTAGTCAAAATTCAGAAATCCATGTCTTGTTTTCATTCATTTATATTTTCTATGTTGTCTTTTCCAACAATTCTCTTTATGTTTCTTTGACTCACAAACACTATAAATAAGTGAGTCTCTCATGAATAAAATCACAATCGATTTTTCTTTGCTATTTTGAGTCTTCTCTCATTGTTCTTTGTCTTAGAACATTAATAAGTTTACTTGGTGAGGTTATCTCCGAGTGAAACACCTTCGTTGTGCTGGACCGGTGCGTCACATCCGGCAACCTTCGAAAATCTGGTAGTATCTTTGGGCTTCCGCAACCCTTAGTGTCACCCTTCGATCCACCAGTTCTCAATCCCCTCGGATCTGAGTTCATATCATCCGTACCGGTAGAGTGATCCGTATTTTGGTTCTATCAAGTGGTATCAGAGCAGCTCTTCGGGTAACTCTTTTTCTATCCATCTTTCTCATCTCTCCATTTCTTCTAAACACTTCTTTATCTATCTATCTTGAACCCGGGCCCCTCATTACCCCCAAAAAAAAGATCTAAGTTTATGCAGTAAAAAAAAAAAAAGAAAAGATTATAAAAAAAAAGGAAAGTTTCAAAGTTTGTTCTTTGTGGTGTGGTGGTGGAAGAGTAAGCCTGCTGGCCGAAGAGAAATCCGGCCTTTGAGGTGGTTAAGGCGGGTTCCCCTTTGAAATCTCTTATCTTTCTCTCTTGATCATTGGTGTTCACTTGGATTTTCTCATTGGGTGATCTAGTTTGCTCTCTTAGAACTTTGGGAGGAACTCTCTTGTGTGATTACCAAAAATTTGAGTGAAACACGTGTGTGGGTGAGGATAAACACCTGAGTGTGTGAGGCTTTTACTCTAACTTTGCCTTGTTTAAGTTTACAGGAAACCATGGGCAGTGAAGAAGAAAGAAACAGACCCGGAAATTCTTTTGCTGTATTATCTAACTTGCAAATGCGTGCTCTCAATGATTCTATGTCTAACATGTTGAATACAGGTTTGGAGGCGATCCATCAAAGGCTAGATGAACTCCAGGACCGACCAACTCAGTCCCGAACCAGAACCAGGCGTGATCGCCCAAGGAGACACAGCCGGTCCGACCTTGAGATCCGAGATGAGTCCTTTGATGATGATCAGTCCATCAACCGACCAAGGAGAGCTCCTAGACAACAAAACCAAGGTGATGTCAATCCATTTGCTAGAAATGAAAGAACTAATGATGGATTGGGTGGTTTGAAATTGAAAATTCCAAGTTTTGATGGCAAGAATCATCCGGATGCTTTTCTTGAATGGGAAAGAAAGATTGAACTTGTTTTTTATTGTCAAAACTTTTCTGATATTAAAAAGGTTAGACTTGCTGCTGCTGAGTTTACTGGCTATGCTATTAACTGGTATGATCGAGTTGTGACTAGCAGGAGGAGAGCAGGTGAGGCGCCAGTTGATACATGGGATGAGCTTTCCATGCTGATGCGGAGATGCTTTGTTCCCAACCATTACCACAGAGATCTACACCATAAACTCAGGCGTTTGCTTCAAGGTTCTAAGTCAGTTGAGGACTATCACCAGGAGATGGAGACCTTGATGATCAAGGCTGATATGTAAATGAGCCCTTAGACGCCACCATGGCTAGATTTCTCACCGGGCCCAACCGGGACATACAAGACCGCATGGAGCTGGAAGACTATGACAGCATGGAGCAGATGCTACAAAAGGCCGTGCTGATTGAACAACAACTCAAGAGAAAAGGTCTCTCAAAACCCACCTTTGCTTCAAAACCAACCTTTGCTTCCAAGCCAAACTATCAAGACAAGGGTAAGTCTTCTTCCACAACAAATACAGCTTTTAAGACTAATGTCCCTGCTCGTGTTGATAGAGAAAAGAAAGAAGAGGCTCCCAAACGAACCAGAGACATCCAACGCTTTAGGTGTCATGGCCTTGTCCACTATGCCAACCGATGTCCAAACCAAAAGGTCATGGTGCTCTTGGAGAATGGAGAAGTCGAATCTGAAGAAGACAAGGAGGATCTCGGACCAGTGTACGATACTGATGATGAGGAAGAAGCACTTGACTTCCCAGTTCATGGCCCCTTTCTTGTTACTAGAAAGACTTTGGACGACACCTTTGTTCCCATCTTTGATGAGGAGGCCGATGGCGTGATCGATGAGTTTTGCTCGACCATTGTGGAGAGCTCTGATCCGATCTATGATGAGGATGTTCTTGATGAGCCGAGCCTTGGTTCACTACTGGTTACTAGGCGTGCCTTGAGTGTCCAACCAAAATCCAATGAAAAAGAACAAAGGGAGAATCTCTTTCACTCTAGATGTCTCATTTCTGATAAAGTTTGTTCTTCGATTATTGATGGAGGCAGTTGCACTAATGTGGCTAGTGACACTCTTGTAAAGAAACTTGGGCTTGTTACTCGGCCTCTTTCTCGTCCTTTCAGGTTGGAGTGGCTCAATGAGGCAGGAGAACAGTATGTGAAGGAGCAAGTCACAGTTCCACTCTCCATTGGCTGATATGAGGATGAGGTTGTGTGCAATGTGGTTCCCATGGATGCTTGCCATGTTCTCTTGGGCCGGCCTTGGCAATTTGACAAGAAGGCAGTGCATGATGGCTTCACAAACCGGCACTCATTTGATCACAAGGGAAAGAAGATTACCCTGGTGCCTTTGTCACCTTCGGAAGTCCATCAAGACCAGGTCCAACTTTAGAAGAACCGAGACCAAGATTCTAGGGCTGATAAACCTGAGACCAGTACTAGAAACTCCAACTTCTTTGTCAAAGAAAGTCAGGTAAGGAAGTCTCTTTGCTCTCAAAATCCATTTCTCTTACTTGTTTATAAAGAGTCTCTCTTGGCCTCATCTTCTTCTGACCTTGCACCGGAGATTCCGAGTGAGTTTTTAGGTATCTTGCAGGATTATTCTGATGTGTTTCCAGAAGAAAATCCTAAGGGATTGCCACCAGTTAGAGGCATTGAGCATCAGATCGATCTCGTCCCGGGCGCCTCTCTACCGAACCGACCAGCGTACCGCACCAATCCGGTCGAGACCAAGGAGCTGCAGAAACAGATCAACGACCTGCTTGAGAGGGGATACATCAGAGAGAGTCTCAGTCCCTGTGCAGTGCCTGTTCTACTCGTACCAAAGAAGGATGGCTCCTGGAGGATGTGTGTGGACTGTCGGGCCATAAACAACATCATGGTAAAGTATCGACATCCTATCCCTCGCCTTGATGATATGCTTGATGAACTCTATGGTTCTAAGTACTTTTCTAAGATAGATTTGAAAAGTGGCTATCATAAGATTAGGATGAAAGAAGGTGATGAATGGAAAACGGCCTTTAAAACAAAACTAGGTTTGTATGAGTGGCTTGTCATGCCCTTTGGTCTCACAAATGCACCTAGTACTTTCATGCGCCTAATGAATCATGTCTTGAGGTCTTTTATTGGTCATTTTGTTGTGGTTTACTTTGATGAAATTCTTATTTACAGCAAAAGCCTTGATGAGCACAAACAGCACCTGAAATCTGTTCTTGAAGTCCTTAGAAAGGAACATTTTTTGCTAACCTTGGAAAATGTTCTTTTGGCACAGATCATGTGGTCTTTCTAGGTTTTGTTGTAGGTGCAGATGGCTTGAGAGTGGACGATCAGAAGGTCCAAGTCCGAGACTGGCCAATTCCGACCACCATTGGTGAAGTGAGAAGCTTCCATGGCCTTGCCGGCTTCTATAGGCGATTTGTTCAAAACTTCAGTACCTTGGCCGCTCCTCTCACTGAAGTGATCAAGAAGAACGTGGGGTTCAAATGGGGACCAGCTCAAGAAGAAGCATTCGAAATCCTTAAAGGAAGTTGACTAATGCCCCTTTACTTGTACTTCCAGATTTTTCTAAAGCTTTTGAAATCGAATGTGATGCTTCTGGTGTTGGTATTGGTGCTGTGTTGATGCAGGATGGAAAACCAGTGGCTTATTTCAGTGAGAAGCTTGGAGGTGCCATGCTTAACTAACCCACATACGACCAGGAACTCTATGCCTTGGTGAGAGCCCTTCAAACGTGGCAGCACTATCTTTGGCCTAAGGAGTTCATCATCCACACTGACCATCAGTCTCTAAGAGATCTTAAGGGTCAGCAGAAGCTCAACAAGAGGCATGCTCGTTGGATGGAGTTCATTGAGACATTCCCTTATGTGATCAAGTACAAACAAGGTAAGGAGAATGTTGTGGCCGATGCATTGTCTCGAAGGTATACTCTTCTCTCAGCCCTTGAAACTAAACTGCTTGGCTTTGAATTTACCAAGGATCTTTATGCCTCTGATCAGGATTTTAAAGAGATTTTTCGAAAATGCACCAATGTTGCTTATGGGAAATACTTTCAAAGTTCTTGTTTCTTATTCTTTGATAACCGTTTGTGTGTGCCCCAATGTTCTTTGAGGGAGTTGTTTCTCAGGGAAGCTCATGGAGGAGGACTTATGGGACACTTTGGTGTCAAGAAGACTTACAAGGCGGTTCATGACCACTTCTATTGGCCGAGTTTGATGAAAGATGTTGAGAGGGTCTGTAGCCGATGTGTGGTGTGCAAGAAGTCTAAGCCTAAAGCATCAAACCACGGTTTGTACTCAGCTTTACCCATTTCCTCTCATCCTTGGGTAGACATTTCTATGGATTTTGTGATTGGTTTGCCTAGGTCTAAAGCTGGACGAGATTCTATCTTTGTGGTTGTTGATAAGTTCTCAAAAATGGCTCATTTCATTCCTTGTCACAAAACTGATGATGCTGTGCAAGTTGCAGATTTATTCTTTAAGGAAGTTGTTAGATTGCATGGAATGCCTAAGACCATTGTCTCTGATCGTGATGCTAAGTTCCTTAGCTATTTTTGGAAGACCTTGTGGTCTAATCTAGGTACTAGATTGATGTTCTCTACAACTTGTCATCCGCAAACTAATGGGCAAACTGAAGTAGTTAATCGAACCTTGTCTGCTTTGCTTAGATCTTTGGGTAAAAAGAATCGTAGGACTTGGGAAGAATGTTTGCCTCATGTTGAGATTGCTTATAACCATGCATTGCATTCAGCTACTAAGTTTTCTCCTTTTGAGGCTGTTTATGGATTTAATCCCTTGTCTCCACTTGATCTTTTACCTTTGTCTTTGAGTGAACGAGTTAGTACAGATGGCAAGAGGAAGGTGGACACGATCAAGAAGCTGCATGAACAGGTCCGGGCCAACATTGAAGCCAAGACCAAAGGCTACAAACAACTTGCAGACAAGAAGAAAAAAGAAGTGATCTTCCAGGAAGGTGATCTTGTTTGGGTCCATTTGAGGAAAGAACGATTCCCGGAACAAAGGAAGTCCAAACTCATGCCCCGGGTCGATGGTTCATTCCAGAATCTCAAGAAACTCCATGACAATGCTTACCAGCTTGATCTTCAGGGTAAGTATGATATCTCTTCAAGTTTTAATGTTTCTGATTTATCTCCTTTTCTTGCAGATGATCCGGATTTGTGGTCAAATTCTTTTGAAGAGGAAGGGAATGATGGAACCCAGGACCTGGACCAGGACTTGGAGCAGACTCAGGACGATCAGATCAGCCCAACTGAGGTTCAGCCATTTAGCCGTACCAGATCAACATACAGAGCCGTGTACCAGATCGATCCGAGTGCACCCGGACGCGACCTAAGGATGGATCACGACCTGATGACCAAATCAGCCGACCCACATGCGTTCTTCCCCGACCCATTCGTCATTCTAGAGCCAACAGTCAAGCCAAAACCCATGATCATCATGAAGAATCAGATTCCGGACTTGGCCTATCTTTCCTGGCCCGTTTGGGACGTACCGCACGACCGGAAGGCTGATCTCGACTTTTCCGACCACTTTGATGATTTCATGATGATCAATGCATCCAACTTCTCCAAAGGGATGTTACTTAGGCTCTCTGAAGATTTGGGTCGAGCTATCTCTTCATCCGTTCATGGATTATCGTCGATCAACCATGCGGGCAGCCTTACGTCCGTCCTACTCCTGGCCGCGGATGACCTGATCACCACAGAATGAATCTGGACATTTTTATGAATCAAGACCAGTCAACCAGTCAACCAGTCAACATGAGGATCCGCACCATTGACCAGTCTTAGTCAAAATTCAGAAATACATGTCTTGTTTTCATTCATTTATATTTTCTATGTTGTCTTTTCCAACAATTCTCTTTATGTTTCTTTGACTCACAAACACTATAAATAAGTAAGTCTCTCATGAATAAAATCACAATCGATTTTGCTTTGCTATTTTGAGTCTTTTCTCATTGTTCTTTGTCTTAGAACATTCATAAGTTTACTTGGTGAGGTTATCTCCGAGTGAAACACCTTCGTTGTGTTGGACCGGTGCGTCACATCCGGCAACCTTCGAAACTCTGGTAGTATCTTTGGGCTTCCGCAACCCTTAGTGTCACCCTTCGATCCACCAGTTCTCAATCCCCTCAGATCTGAGTTCATATGATCCGTACCGGTAGAGTGATCCGTATTTTGGTTCTATCAACTTGCCTGACCAAATCCGGGTAGAGAACCTGGGCTTGGAAACAGAGAGGCGCAAGTCCCATAGCCTGCAGCGTATCGAACACTTCAGTGTCAAGGCCCAGATCGGGTAGGGTCTCCTGGTACGCAAATCGTGTGGGCAAGATCTCTGCTAGAAGAAGCCGGTTGAATCTCACCGCTGATTCCTTGTCCCATCCCTCAACATTGTAGTCAAGGAGCATCGTATCATTGAGGTTGATCGGCTCACGCTCATTCTTGTTCGGCCATGGGTAACCAGGTGGAGCTCTCACGGCTGGAAAAGTTGTGCTCTTGGCCGCCCTTGCGTTTCTCATCTTTGGAGGCATCTGCAAAACGAACACAATATCCCAACATCAGCACAGTTCATCAGTTGTTCTAGAAACGATGGAACAATCCAATCTTCCAGTTTTACTCAAGTCCATCGATTTCTAGACAACCTACACAAGCCTCAATCTCTACAGCACATATCGCAAAGACCAAGAATCTCTATCAAAAAATCGGTTCCAATCGCATTCAAAATCGATCACCAATTCAATCCTAGTAGCATATATAAAATCAAGGGCTACAATCTAGGATGAAATCGCAAAGCATAAAGGGAAAAGAGGATCCAAGAAATCACTCCCAAATCGCGATTTGCATGCGCAAAAGGGGGAGGATTCTTGAGCGATTACCTTGATTGGAGTGATGATTCCTGCAAAACAAACCAATCTCTAGAGAATTCCAAGAGGTTAGAACCAAAATTGATGGAAAAGATGGGGAGGTGTGTTCGCGATTTTAGGGTTCTAAGGGAGGGGGGTTTGCGGCGAGAGAGATGAAGTGGGTGAGTGGAGAGAGTGGGCTTTAAAAAGGCCATCCAAAACCGCTTCCCCTTCTTTCTTTTTTTTTATTTTTTTTTGTTCGAGTACTTACCTGGGAACAATCGGCGGAACAACTGCTGGAGTGTTCTCCTGGGAAGGTCTCGAGTTTTCTTGATTTTTCAACCTGCAAGTTAGTTTCTAGAATGATAAAAACAAAAATAAAACAATATTTACACTCACCAGTGGGTTGCCTCCCACCAAGCGCTTGTTTTCTGTCACTAGCTTGACTTCAATGAGCCGATTAAGCTTGAGGGGGATCGCTTAAGGGTATCTCTACACCTTCAGCGATTGTTGTGTCAGAAAGATATGGCTTGAGACGCTGACCATTGACAACAAATTCTCCACCTCTTGTGTCCAGCAACACAACAGCTCCATAGGGGCGAACCTCCTTGATGGTGAAGGTCCAGACCATCTGGACTTAAGCTTTCCAGGGAACAGCTTAACCCTGGAGTTGAAGAGTAAGACCTGATCGTTCGGAGCAAAGCTTCTGCTGATGATCCGTTTGTCATGGAACACCTTGGTCTTTTCCTTGTAGATCTTAAAGCTCTCATAGGCCAGATGCCTGATCTCTTCCAACTCGTGGATCTGAATGGTTCGCCTCTTCTTGGCGGGTTTGATGTCGAAGTTGAGTAGTTTGACAGCCCAAGCAGCCTTATACTCTAGCTTAATAGGTAGGTGGCACGCCTTGCCATAGACCAGATGATAGGGAGTGGTCCCTAAAGGTGTCTTGTAGGCTGTTCTGTACGCCCAGAGAGCATCGTCAAGCTTAAGGGACCAGTCCTTGCGGGTGGTGTTGACAGTCTTCTGCAGGATGCTCTTGATCTCTCTGTTGGAAATTTCCACTTAACCACTTGTTTGGGGATGATAGGCGGTTGCAAGCTTGTGTTTCACACCATTCTTTCTCAGCAATCCTTGGAATAACTTATTGATGAAGTGAGTTCCACCATTGCTTATAACCACTTTAGGCACTCCAAATCTTGGAAAGATGATGGAGGGGAACATCTTGGTTACAACTCGCGCATCATTGGTTGGACTAGCAATTGCTTCTACCCACTTGGAGACATAGTCCACATCAACCAAGATGCACGTGTTCTTGTGAGAGACTGGGAATGGTCCCATGAAATCGATCCCCCAGCAGTCGAACACTTCAACTTCCAAGATTTAGTTCTGAGGCATCTCGTTTCTCTTGCTTATACTCCCCATTCTTTGGCATGAATTGCATTGTGATATGAAAGCGTGAGCATCTTTGAACATAGTGGGCCATCAGAAACCGGCTTGGAGGATCTTGGAAACTGTCTTGAAGGTGGCAAAGTGACCAGCATAAGAGGAACTGTGACAGTGGTGAAGGATCCCTGGAATATCAGCCTCCGGAACACACCTCCTGAAGATTCCATCCTTGCCTTGCCGATACAGATACGGCTCATCCCAGAAGTAGTGCCTTGCTTCCCTTAGAAATTTCCTCTTCTCATTCCCAGTGAACCTCAAAGGTTCCTTCTCAGCTGCCAGGAACTTGGCAATCTCAGCAAACCATGGAAGATTCGGGTACTGCTTCTGGATCACTGCAGTGAATGCTTCGTCTACGCGGGAACAATCCTTGCTGACAGGTAGCGACTGCTCCATGTTGCACAGACCAATCGCATTGACGTATTCCATAGGTTGTTCCTCGTCAAGAACTGTCTCATCAGACACTTTCATCCTAGAGAGATGATCTGCCACTCCATTATCAACCCCCTTCTTGTCTCTTATCTCCAGATCAAATTCTTGGAGCAAGAGTATCCATCTTAAGAGCCGCGGTTTAGCATCCTTCTTCGTGAGTAGGTACTTGAGAGCCGCGTGGTCTGTGTGCACAATCACCTTTGATCCAACCAGATAGGATCTGAACTTCTCAAAAGCGAACACGATGGCAAGGAGCTCCTTCTCTGTGGTTGCGTATCGACACTGAGCTTCATCTAAGGTCCTGCTCGCATAGTATATCACGTGCAGTTCTTGTTTTTACGCTGTCCAAGGACTGCTCCCACTGTAAAATCACTCGCATCTGTCATGATCTCAAAAGGAAGATCCCAGTCTGGAGGTTGGACAACTGGTGCACTGACTAGAGCTCCCTTGATCGTGTGAAATGCGGCTAGGCAGTCGCTGTCAAAGGTGAACTGAGATTCTTTGCGGAGCAACCGAGTGAGTGGTCTCGCGATCTTAGAGAAGTCCTGGAAGAACCTCCTATAGAAACCAGCGTGTCCCAAGAAACTCCTGATCCCCTTCACTGAAGTCGGTGGTTGCAGACTCATCATGACCTCGATCTTTACCTTATCCACCTCAATGCCTTTCTCTGATATCTTGTGTCCCAGAACAACCCATCTCTGACCATGAAGTGGTATTTCTCCCAGTTCAGCACCAGATGCTTCTCCTCGCATCGCTTCAGCACCCTGCACAAATTTGACAAACAGACATGAAAGGAGCTTCCATAGACACTGAAATCATCCATGAAAATCTCCATTATGTCCTCGATTA
>NC_079519.1:14944222-14965777 GCF_000801105.2 Raphanus sativus
GATCAGTAAAAAATCGACATCATGCAGCGTTGGAAGGTCACTGGAGCATTGCACAAGCCGAAAGGCATCCTCCTCTATGCATATGTTCCATATGGGCATGTGAACGTCGTCTTCTCCTGATCGTCTGGGTGGATGGGAATCTGAAAGAAACCTGAATAACCATCTAAAAAGCAATAGTAAGGGTGGTTAGCCAATCTCTCAAGCATTTGATTAATAAAAGGAAGTGGGAAGTGATCCTTACGAGTCACAGCGTTCAGCTTACGAAAATCAATGCACATGCGATGACCAGTGACTGTTCTAGTAGGGATCAATTCATTCTTTTCATTGGTTATCACAGTGATCCCACCCTTCTTAGGTACTACATGAACATCACTAACCCACTTACTATCAGAGATCGCATAGATCACACCAGCTTCTAGAAGTTTCATTATCTCTTTCTTTACAACATTTTTAGATTTGGGTTTAATCTCTTCTGATGTTCTACAGAAGTCATCGATTCATCTTCCAGGTGTATTCTATGCATGCACAGATAAGGTGAAATGCCAGGTATGTTAGCTAGAGAATAACCTAATGCCTTACGATATTTTCTCAGTTCACACAAAAGCAGAGCAGTCTCGGCATTGTTCAGGTCAGCATTCACAATGACAGGGTATGTAGAATTGGGTCCAAGAAATGCATACCTGAGTCCCTTGGGAAGGGATTTGAGCTCTACCTTTGGAGCTTTCAGCTCGCTCCATGAGTCATCGGTCTGAGCTGCCGGAACAGACGGGTTATGAGGCGCGGTTGTTCCAGCCGATTTGCTGGACTCGCTGTTCTCCCCCAGACTTAGATTTGCCACCATCCTTTCAATACACCTGGCTGAATCCAGGAACTTGGCATAAGCATCAGCATCAACACTCTCTAAGCTCTGCTTGGTTTCAGCTCTGACTAAGGCGAGTTCAAGAGGATCTTCGGTGAGAATCTCCTCAATCATTCCCTCATGCGGCTCTAGCGGATCACCATCTTCTTGGACAGTGAAGGTTTGTCCATCCAGCATCGGCTTCTTGAGCATCTGATTCATCTCAAACTTCATCACAATATCTCCAAGATGGAGATCAATCTTACCTTGTCGGACATCAATGATAGCTCCAACAGTGCATAGGAATGGTCTGCCCAGGATCACGGGATCCTTTGACTCCTCCTCGAATTCCAGAACAACGAAATCGGCAGGGACCAGTGTGTTCCCAACTAGAACTTGAAGATTTTCAAGGATCCCAACTGGAGACTTCACAGATCGATCAGAAAACACTAGGGACATCCTGGTAGGCTTGAAGTCCGTGTATCCAAGGCGCTTAGCCACATAATAGGGCATGAGGTTTATGCTTGACCCTAGATCGACCAGTGAGCATGAGAAGGCTGTTCTCCCAATCTGAACCGAGAGGACAAATTTTCCCGGATCACCCAGTAGTTTCTTGATCCTTTTGTTCTGGAGCACTGCACTGCACTCCTTAGAGACAATCATGAACTCGCTGTCATCAGATATCTTCCCAGAGATCAGTCCCTTCACAAAGCTTCGCATGGATGGTATCATCTGGATCGCACTCATCAAAGGGAGGTTGACAGTTAGGTCTTCCAGCATCTTCCTGTACTTCATCTCCTCCTTATCCTTGCGAGTGACCTTAGCTGGAACAGGGTAGGGTACTTTTGGTACATACTGACGAGCAGGAGAAGGTGCTGCAGTTGGTGGAACAACGCCGGAACAGTCTCAGTAGGTTGTTCTTCCTCTTCCTCATATGTGGGTACAGCTTCAGGTGGTTGATCCGACTCCTTCTGCTTCCCTTTCTCAGCCGATGTGAATCTCCTGGGGTCCAGATCAGGCAGTTGCTTTCCACTCCTTAGACCCACTGCATTGCACTCCTTGGGGTCCTTATCTGTTTTTCCAGGGAGAGTTCCTTGCTGTCTCTTCACACTCTCAGCAGTCTGAGCAATCTTATTATCCATCTGTCTCATATGGCTTGAGACATTGTCATACTTGGCACTCAGGTCATTGAACATATGATTCATCCTGGTGTTGATGTCGTTGGTGACTTGGTTCAGTGCTTTTCACTGGATCTGCTGACCTTGGAGCAGTTGGCTCATCATATTTGCGAGGCTCTTCATGTCATCATGCGGAGCAGTCTGAGCCGGTTGTGCAGCCTGCTGATTAACCGGCTGTTTATGGCTGTGGACCTGGGCATTCTGAGCTGGGCTGAGGACAAAGGTTCTTCCCTGATTGCCATAAGGCCTTTGGTATCCACTGTTCTGACCCTGATTGCCTTGAGCATTATCGTCTGGTTTAGGGTTGTTGAACAGGTGGGGATTGTTCCTCACGTTAGGGTTTGGGTGATAGTTCTTGAACTGCCATCCTTGCCCATTCACATAGCTCACTTCATGCTGATCCTCAGCCGACTGATCTGCCTCTGACGTACCTTCCGCGGTTGCTTTATCCTGAGGGGATTCTTCCATGATGAAGACCTGGTTCTGATTGCTCTTAATCAGCTGATCAATCTTGGCAGAGAGCTCATCAATCTTGTTGTTATCAACGCTGTTCAACTTCTGAGTGCGATCAGTCTCGCGGTTATTATCAGCTGAGCTTGAAGCCATGTTCTCAATCAATGCAAAGGCACCTTGAGTGGACTGGGTCATGAAATCTCCATTACTAGCTGAGTTAAGAGTGTTCCTGTACTCCCAGCCTACTCCATCGTAAAACACTCCCAGCAGGTAGTCTTCCTCAAAACCATGATGTGGACACTCTCTGCGGTAGACATTGAATCGTTCACATGCATCACAGAACGGCTCGTCTGCTAGCTGCTTGAAGGTCGCGATCTTCTGTCTCAGAGCTGCTGTCTTTGATGTCGTGTAGAAGTGACTCAAGAAAGCAGATCGGACTTGTTCCCAAGTGGTAAGCGATCCATTAGGTAGGGAATCTAGCCATCGAGCAGCCTTCCCATCAAGAGAGAAAGGGAACATAGTACACTTGATGTAATCGGGTGGTACTCCATTTGCTTTAGTGAAACCACACATCTTCTCAAAGTGCTCAATGTGGTCCATCGGTATCTCAGCAGGAAGTCCATTGAAGATCTTCCTTTGCACCAGACTTATCAAGGCTGGCTTGATCTCAAATTCTTGCCTAGCGCATGGTGGAGGGTTGATGGCAGATCGCGTAGCAGGCATATTACACAGTAAGTTTCTCTGGCCGATTGGAACAACCTCCTCCTGTTGGTTCTGCTGATTCGCAGCATTCAGAGCAGCTTGCTCGGTAGCAGCTTGCTGCGCTTGGATCGTTTGCTGCATCTGCTGTTGCATGAGTGCAAACACAGCAGTGAGATCATCCTGGTGATCACCCATGTTGGTGTTCGTAGATCTCGGCTGTTGACGGTTCTGTCGTTCCAATCTCGCTAGTTCTTCGTTGGTAAGCTGATGCAATGGTCCTTGTGCGTTGCTCCGAGTATGTCTACTGGTCATGCACCTGGATCATCAGCTGAAACAAATAAATAAACACGAGTTAGATATCTTAGACTAGATATGAAACCGAAAATTAGAGGTAAAAAATCTGGTCCCCGTCGCAACGGCGCCAAAACTTCATACACTAAAAATGAATCCTTGCTACTGCCAAGTTAACAGT
This sequence comes from Raphanus sativus, assembly GCF_000801105.2. NCBI lineage: Eukaryota > Viridiplantae > Streptophyta > Magnoliopsida > Brassicales > Brassicaceae > Raphanus > Raphanus sativus. The sequence continues at coordinate 14,947,866 of NC_079519.1, forward strand.
TGCAATTGTAGTATTTGAGATTTAAATCCAGAGGACCAGTCTACACTCTAGTTCTATGAGTTCCGAAATCAAGCTAAGAAGAAGATATGATTTGGTTTAAAAGTGACGTAGAGAACAAGTAAAAAGCACAAGTGATGAATTCAAATTAAAAGGAGTTAATCTAGGATAGATTCGAGTGATCTTAATCACGACCGAGCAGCTATTCAGGTTTCTTGCAGTTCTATCTAGAACTCGGAGAACAGGCTAGAGCAACACACTGTCGTGTAGTTGTTCCTTTCACCGATCGGACCCAGCGCCTAAGATGTCGCTTGGTCTGAGATCTGATGGTTAACCTTAATGAATGACTCTGATTTGTTCACAATGCACCTTAACATCTACTTTTGTGTGGCTAAGGATGCAGTGCTCATTCATGCAAGATCTAGCAACCTATTACACTTTTGATGCACAGATTTACTTAGGATCAAACGCTAGATGATCAGTTTACCGCAGGCATGAAACAATGAATGAATGAAGATTTACTAAATGATGACCTATCTATGCTCAGTCACGAATGCACTCTATCACCCTAGATCACCAGTTGACTACTCAATCATGATGCAGTGCAGAACAACAGATGAAACTGAAATACTCATGATCAGATTAAGAAGAATAAAACTAGGGTTCAGGTTGTTCTTTGAATTGAAGAGGTGAGCTGTCGCCCTTACAAAAAGCTTGAATCCAAAAGTATGAAACTTGTCTTGCAAAAACTAGCGTAAGAAAATAATAAAATGATAGATGGTGTTTTATACGGAGGAGCCAATCAGAAGAAAAGAGATTAGGGCAACATGGCTTTAATTCCCGAAATAGGAGTTTCCATATTCGTCGGGAACAATCTCCGGATCACTCCGTCTGCTTGTTCCGCTTGAGAGAGAACAGTCTCGGGACTGTTCTACTCGAGTGTTCTCCGCAGGATTGCTTCAAAAGGACATCTTTTCATCATGCTCCTTCTCTTCTCTCTTCTACCAACTCCAGACCTGTAAAAGGTCAAAAAGGACTAGACTGACACGAATTAGTGACTTGAAACAAATGAAAACATATACACAATGATGTAAAAAACACCATATATCACTTGCTTGCCGTCAAAAACACGTAGCATGAATATTTAAGCATTTCCTTTAGGTTAAAAACTCGTCAGGGGTAATCTCGTAATTTGGTGAAGCCTTGGTGAAGTAGTCGGCTAAACCACTTCGTCGTTGATATCGATCGACAACATTGGATGTGTATAGATCGATTATAATCTTCTAGTACGCGGATCTTCTCAGCTACATTGATCGACAACTCAGGATAAGTATCGATCGATTCTTATCGCAATGTTGACTTCCGACTTGGTCTTGAATGGTCAACTCGGGTGTATCATCTTTTGCACTCCAAAATGCTCCAAAAACATCACTTTATCACGAAACGCTCCTGAACCTGAAAACATACCTAACAGGCTAGAAAACAGATTAAATGTGGGAACCGAAATTCGCATTGTCGATTTTGATTAAGTAAAACGGAAGAAAGCTAAGTAAACCTAACTTTCCCTGAAGGTCCGGATCCTCTGCGACGACCTACGACAAGTGATCAAATAAATGCGGAAAGGTTTTATTGAGATTTGGGACTGGACCTTAAGGAAGGCTGCCTACGTACCCCTTTCGAGGATCAAGTCGGACGTAGTTCAGTTGGAAGGGTTTGAACAAGAGATCGAACTGCCTGGCGGAGTTCGTCTAGTACGAGCGTTAGTCATAGAAACGGGCATGTCGAGAATAATGCCAAGGGTTTCTATGTGCGGAACTCTAAGTAAAAGGATTGTTTGATCCTTCCAAGAGAGACATGAGTCTGCGATTAAGATTTGAGACTAGACCTTAAGGAAGGCTGCCTACGTACCCCTTTCGAGGATCAAGTCGGACGTAGTTCAGTTGGAAAGATTTGAACAAGAGATCGAACTGCCTGGCGGAGTTCGTCTAGTACGAGCGTTTGTCATGGAAACGGGCGTGTCGAGAATAACGCCTAGGGTTTCTATGAGCGGAACTCTGAGTAAAAGAATTGTTAGATTCTTCCGAAGGAACAGAAGTCTGCAGACAAGATGAAGGTAGAACGAGAGGCGGCCAGACGTCCTAGGTCATGCCTTGCTAGTCTAACCACCTAAGTTCTAAGTTCCCTCAGTCTAAAATCTCGGATCTGCTTTCCCTCTAGGATTTTTTGCTCTGCCTTTCTTCCTCTCCCAAAGCTCCTTTATATACTCCTTCTTATGACGGTCTATTCTCCTTCTGGGCCGCAAGGCGGGCTTCTTTCCATTTTCGTCGGCTTCCATCGGGAAACTTGACATTTGTCTTTCCGGAAATTTAGCATTTATCTTGCTATGTTAAGATAAACGTAAATCGTCGTATCTATCTCAGATAATCGTAAACGGACTGTCCGATCGTGTTTGGTCCCTTTCGGGCCGTTTCCAGGACTTCCGTTGTTTTCTACGATTTCTTCGGAAGTTCTTCATTCGTTCGTAGAGTTGAGACGAGTGGTGTCTTAAGATAACCATCGCTGTTTCGTACGAAGAATTTAAGATCTTCCTTCCTGTCGATATCTTACGAGTTTCCGAAGTTTTTCCGACGGTCCTAGATTGGAGTAAGAACCGGAGTTTCGTACGCGGAATCTCAATGATTCGTCCTGCGAGGACTTGGGAAAGACTCGAAGTACAGACTTCAGACGGCCGGGGCCTAGAACTTATGCACGGAAGCTTGTCATCCGCCGACCCGAGCCAGCACGGGGCTAGCTGCCCGGCGGCCATGGCCAGAACGGGCGCTAGTTGCCGGCGGCCACGGCCAGCACGGGGCTAGCCGCCTGGCGGCCACGGCCAGTACGGGCGCTAGCCGCCGGCGGCCACGGCCAGCACGGGGCTAGCCGCCTGGCGGCCACGGCCAGTACGGGCGCTAGCCGCCGGCGGCCACGGCCAGCACGGGGCTAGACGCCCGGCGGCCACGGCCAGCACGGGCGCTAGCCGCCGGCGGCCACGGCCAGCACGGGCGCTAGCCGCCGGCGGCCACGGCCAGCACGGGGCTAGCCGCCCGGCGGCCACGGCCAGCACGGGCGCTAGCCGCCGGCGGCCACGGGCAGCGCGGGGCTAGCCGCCCGACGGCCACGGCCAGCACGGGCGCTAGCCGCCGGCGGCCACGGCCAGCACGGGGACTAGCCGCCCGGCGGCCACGACCAGCACGTGCATCTCGACGAGGGCTTCGATTTGATATGTTGATTGTTTTCTGGGTCCTCACGGTTTGAGAGAACGGGCTCTTTGAAGTTTCCCGGCGGCCAGGACCAGCATGGGGGCTTAGCCGCCCGGCGGCCAGGACCAGCACGGGGGCTAGCCACCGGCGGCCAGGACCAGCACGTGCGTCTCGACGAGGGCTTCGATTTGATATCTTGATCGTTCTCTGGGTCCTCACGGTTTGAGAGAACGGGCTCTTTGAAGTTTCAAGGCGGATTCCTTGTCTTTCGGCCTATCCAAACTTAGATCACTTCTCGTTTCTTCCGTATACTTTCGTATGACAAATAGACTTAGCCGTTGATTTCGAGATAACCGTTTTTGACCCCAACATTAAATATATAATAAAATACTAGTATACTATAGTTAAAAATGAGTAAAATCCATGGTATATCAACATGTTAACAAGTTGTTTGGTATATCAAACTTGATAGTATCAAATTTAATCTGTTAAATGTTATATCAAACAGATTAAATATATAATAAAATACTAGTATACCATGCTCAAATTACCGAGGAGAGCTTACTCTCTCAAATAAGAGGTACAACTGTAGTACTTAGGGATCGAATCACGAGGAGCTAGGGAACCAATTAAATATAATCTACTAATCAATCCTAGGTGTAGTTGGTTTTAATGATGGAAATGTAAATAGCAATTCCTAAAATGAGCAAGGTAGTTGCTCTAACTAACAATATCATGGGGTGTTTAAATGAAATAAAGAGTGCTAGACGTAGGGCTTTTATTCAGGAATGGATATTATAATATCTATAAATGCCTAACAAGTTGTTTGCATGATACTATAGAACTCAGTCGCTTAACTCTCAGTGATGTCTCACTAGTTAAATAATCTAGATCTCTGGCCTCAACTGTCGTATGTTGACACAGAAAAAGAGTCGATCGATATCCTTTAGAGATATCGATCGATACACCTTTCGCTCGGCGATCGATTCACCTGTCGGGATATCGATCGACGGCTTCTAGATATGCCTAGGCTCGAGCTGATAATGAACACTAGATCTCAAGGAGGGCGGTTAGCTCTTCTCCAAGGAGATACTAGTTTAAATAGATAATTCAAGATATCAACGATCCTAGTGATCTATATTCTAGTTAGCTACTCTAGAACAAGCTTAGGGTGCAATCTATTTGATGAATATCCCCACTTAGCAATTATAGTTTGGGGCTAACCCCACAAACCTATTTAAACCCTAGATCTAACAAGTAGACTACTCAGACATAGCTAAGCAATTCATAACAAAAGATAGATGAAAGAATTGCATAGATATAATAAAGTAGAAATACAAATGGAGATAACAAAATCTCTCCAATCTATCAAAACAAATAAAACTCTAGTCTCTCTCTCACACTCTCTGCTTTGCCTCTCAAGACTTGTGTTTCTCCAAGCTTGCTTGCCGTCAAAAACACTTAGCAGGAATATTTAAGCATTTCCATTAGGTTAAAAACTCGTAAGGGGCAATCTCGTAATCGGTGAAGCCTTGGTGAAGTAGTCGGCTAAACCATTTCGTCCTTGATATCGATCGACAACACTGGTTGTGTATCGATCGATTATAATCTTCTAGTACGCGGATCTTCTCAGCTACATCGATCGACAACTCTGGATGAGTATCGATCGATTCTTATCGCAATGTTGACTTCCGACTTGGTCTTGAATGGTCAACTCGGGTGTATCATCTCTTGCACTCCAAAATGCTCCAAAAACATCACTTTATCACAAAACGCTCTTGAACCTGAAAACATACCTAACAGGCTAGAAAACAGATTAAATATATAATAAAATACTAGTACACCATGGTTAAAAATGGGTAAAATCCATGGTATATCAACTCCCCCAGACTTACTCTTTTGCTTGTCCTTAAGCAAAAACAGTAATCTTTGGAAAAGGTTTGAAAACAGTAGGAACTCAAAGATTCAAAATATTGAAATCATCACTCTATGGATTTGCAATTCATATCTAAACATCCTAATCATAGAAGTTTATTATGCCTTATCCTAGCTTAGCAACCAAAATCATCTAGTCAACAACTTAGCAAATCTCATCTGACATTCCCCTCTACTAACCTCATTTCTTAACATAAAATAAAAGTGCATGTTTTACCTTGGGAGTATCGATCAAAGGACACATGGATTCAACTCAAACAAGTATTTGAACACACAGGTAGTCTTCTCTGGTCCCTTTCTCCCCTCATCTCTCTTCTCTGAATCTCTTATTAGTTTCAATTTCAACATGTTTCGATGCTACAAAGGTCATCTAGTCTATCTCATTGATATTTGCATTGTAACTCATACATTTTTTTGACAAAGTGTAGCGAATACTGGGGTCTCTGGTAATGTGTGATCCAATGTGTGATCATCCTTGAGATTTAGAATACTGGGGTCGCAGGAGACACTCCTACCCCTCTGCCTCTCAAGAAATCATTTAAATCTTTTATAACATAAACTTAGATCTTTGAGATGCCGAAGAGAGAGAAGGAAGAGAACCAGAAACACACAAACTTTTTACCTTCCAGACTTGTAAGAGGATTCTGATCCAGTGATTTCCAAGCCCCAAGACAAGCAAATAAGTCAATATTAGTGTTAGAGGTCAGCTTTGGTTCCTTCAAACAATCTCAGCTAGTGTATATAGATGACAGGTTGATCCACTTTAGCATCTTTAGTACTATCTGCAATCAGTAAATCTAGAATGGTGCTAAAGAGTGGTCAGACAATCAAATATAAATCTATATCAATGTCCCTATTTAATACTTATGTGAAAAATAATTTTGAAAAACATTTTAAATAAAAACCAAAATAAAAACACATATTAGTAAACTCCCCCCAGACTTAAATTACACTGTCCCAGTGTAACACAGCCGGAGTGAGGTAAATAAAATAAATCATAATAAATAAATATAACAAGATAGAACGATTAAACCTGATCGACAAGGTGTCGATCGATTCGTAGAGGTGTACGCCGATCGTTAGTAATGGTCGTGTGGTGTCGAGCGATATTAATGGTACGTGTCGGTCGACGGAATCATCATTCTACTCGGATCTTATAAAAACTGCAAAAATAAATCCCAAAAATAAAAGTAAAAATGAAAAATAACTTAAAAAGAAAATAAAAGAAAACCTAATAGTGGGTTGCCTCCCACTCAGCGCTTTGTTATAGTCATTTAACTTGACTTTGGTAGGTGTGTGACTCAGGGGGTGCAGAAACTGCTGATTATCGGACAACAATCATCAAATTCGTGTCTCCTACTATTAAACCATGTGGCAGCGAAGCTTCTTGTGGCATCATCTGATCTTAGCTGTTTCTTATCTATCTTGAGGACTGTATCTTGAAGCTTCCTAAGAGAATTCTCAATGTATTCGATGTTGCCAACCTTCCTGTCGATGGTCTGGTAGGTGTATGCTGACAACTCCCTCAGCTCATTCTGTATTGTATCGATCTTGTCATGAATTAACTGATCTCGGTCTGCCAAGGACTCGGTGTCGATCGATCCTACTAGGTGAACGTCGGTCGTTTCGCTGAGAGTTCTGTCGGTCGATTCAGTGTCAACTGTGTCAATCGATTGTGAGCGCTGTCCTTTGTACTGCAAAGCACGTATATCACCCTTCAATTGACGAGTAGTTCTGCATAGGCTGTTCACTCGTTCATTGACAGTGTCGTCAATGTCATCACATGTCCCATTGAGTCTCCTTGCCATAGCATCCATAGCTTCGTACAGCTCGTGTTTGATTCGATCAACTTCTGCTGCAGTGCATGCTCTCTTCGCTGGTGGTGGCTCGATGTTGATCGATATTGGTCTAGGCCTGTCGATCGATGTCGCGTTTCTGTCACGAAGACCAAGATGATCTTGAACTATGCTCATGTCCTGTTCTAGCTCGTTCAGATGCTGTGACTGTGTATCCTGGTATCGCATGATAGGTGAACTGAAATGATCATGTTGTTCCTCGTATGCTTTCATCCTATCTTCCAGTGCTGCGAACCTTGTGTCGATCGACGGTGAAGACTGTGTGTCGATCGATGGAAAAGTAGCATTATGAGCCTGATCTTTCTTGTGAACTGATGCTAGCTCTTTCTGTAGAAGATCGATCATCTTGCTTAACCATTCGACATCGTTGTGTAGAGGGCTGTAGACGTCTCCAATCCGTGTATTGATGTAAGCAATCTCCCATTCATTTTTCTTAGGTGATGAACATTCTGGTCGGTCCGTGGATGTAGTCTTGCCGATGTCGATCGATGGTACATGTACTGTGTCGATCGATACCGGGGGCGTAGCTTCCTTCTCAATCATGGTTAATATGTTTCCAAGCTCCCTTCTTATCTTAGCCATGTCACTTTGGAAATCCTTGTAGCTGATATCCCAAAGCTGGAAATTGTCTTCCACCAATGTGCGCATGTCTGCCTCAAGGTGTGCATGAGCTCTCCATACATCAGTCACCATATCATCTATATCCTCTCTGCTGTAGGGTACTGGTGGTTGTCTGTATGCATGGTAAGGGCGTATGTGTTCTGGAAGGCGTAAGCAACCTTTGTGAAAAAGTGATGCTTTCTCCAGAATTCTCCTTATGTGCTCCTTGGTAGCAGGGATGATTTCACTATCAACTCCTCTAGCATAGCCAAACTCATCTCTGTAGACACCATATTCATCCTTTGCTTCCCATTTGAATCTCTGGATCCATCAGTATTAAAGGCACGTCGTCCAAACTCCAAACGTCTGTCGGGCGATCTGACTCTTGCTCTGTGTATCGATCTTGGATATCCGCCGTCGATCGATGGTGATGAAACGATGTCGATCGATGGTGAACTCCTGGGTTGACAGAAACTTTGAGGAACTGTATCCTCCCTTGTGGTGACGTGGTGGTTGTCCTGGACGGAGCTAGGATGTCTGGATGGCCACGTTGCTGTGTGAACAGGTTTTCTGGTCCATTAGCAACTTGGAGGATGTCTGCTATGGTCCATTAGCCATCTGTGTCCCTGAAAATTCCAAATTCATCAGGTGTTAGTGAAACATTCCTGATATCATAAGGATCATGAAATCGAGATTCAGCTCTATTGAAGGCGTCGATCGATGGTGATGTGGTGGTGGCGGTCGACGGTGATCGTCTAGCTGCATGGTTGGATCGATTGTTCATGGTGTTGCAGTCCTCCATTGTTAAGTTTCTGAATTCTGGAAGCTGCTGGGTATAAGGTGTTGAGGTTTGAATTTTCGTGGCTGGTGTTGTCAACCTTATATACCCATGTGTTGCCCTAATCGGTGAAATTCTGATTTTGTCCTTTAAGTCGTCCGGTTTAATATCGATTGATGTGATGCTGGCGATGTCGATCGATGGACGATGTCATTTTTCTGGATGAAGTAGATAATCGATCGATGGTGGACGCTCGATGTCGATCGATTTTGGGAATCAATTTGCAAATCTATCATTCTCCAAGTAGTTTTCCCAAGCTCTCTCTTCCCAATAATCTGCATCATATTCTTCACTGTGGTCTCCACTGTGGGAAGATTTGGCTATATCTACTGCAAAACTCTCATGAAATCAACTATCTGCCCAACTCCTTACTGAGTAATCATCTTCTTTACTGCTGGGTGGGATGGCGAAATTCGGGTAGCAATGGTCTGGTAGATCGAGTTCATCATCTGGTGGGTCTCTGTCGATCGATAACCCATGTTTGGTGTCGATCTCTTCTGACTTGCTGGTGTCGATCGATGAAGTTAAGGTGCTGTCGATCGATCCCGAGTACTCTGTCTCGTACTCGACTTCACAATGACAAACTGCAATGATACCAAGATCATCTTCTTTTACCACGGTTTTGGCTGGTGGTTTGCCAAGCTTGACAGGGTCGTAGTGGATCTCTGGATCTATCATAGTCAAGCACATCCTGTTGGTGTTCATGTCACATATAGCTCCTACTGTAGCCATAAATGCTCTTCCAAGTAAGAGGGAAGAGTTCCAATTTAGCTTGATGTCTAGGACATGAAAATCCACAAGGACGATAGCATTACCAATCTAAACTTCTAGGTCTCTAATCAAGCCTCCAGAGTTTTTCTGAGTGTAATCCACAAATGTAAAGATCTCTGGTGAAGGTTCTACTTACAGACCCAGATGGTCTGCCATGACCTTTGGTAAGATGCTGACTGATGAACTAGTGTCACATAGTGCATTAGGAAATTCAATCCCTTGTACTACACAGGGTATTAAAAATTTCCTAGGATCACTCTTCTTCTTCAAAGTAATCATTTTCCTCATATATTTTCTGACATTGTCAAACCTTCTTCTAATGTCATTTTCAGTCTCTCTTGTTTCTCTGAAGAACATCCACAATCTGCTTGTGAAGTAAATCTCCTCGAAGGGTTTCCCTGGTGGGATTCTGATAACTCTCTTAGTGAAACCATCAATCTCCTTTTCATTTGCTTCCCTCTTAAGGTTCTTAGGAGTCTTCTCCTTCCTACTCCTTAACCTTCTTCTTTCAGTTCCCTCTGATGTAGGTGTAGTGTCTGAAGGGTTACTAGTAGTCTCTGAAGGGTTAGCTTGTGGTTTCGGTGTGGGTCTAAGTGCATTGATTCGGTTGCTGTCTATCATGGTAGTTGCACTCGGTATGTGAGAGGTGCGTGTCGATCGATTGGTGGAGAAAAGGGTCGATTGATGCGTTTCTCATCTTTGTGTTGATCGATGAGTGGCTTGTCTCGTCGGCCGATATCTTCGTAGGTGTGGGTGGGTGGGTGAGGATGTGAAGCCGTGAATTCAGCATGTGTCAATATCCTTACCGCGTTGCAATCTGCAGTCGTATCCGGAAATGACATCGTTGGTGTCGATCGATGTTGACTAGTTGGTGTCGATCGACACCATTGTGATCCTCTGAAACTTAGTGAACTTTCCACTTCAAATTCTCCTTCTTGTAGCTTCTCCTGTTTCACCACTTGCCAGAAATCATCATCTATAATGTCATTCACGTGGTGTTTCCTGCTTCCTTCCCCTACTTCCTTAGAAGTTCCAATTCTTCTGATAGAGTCTTCAGTCTGGACAATCTGTGTCTCAAGCTTTTTAACTTGAGTGCAGATGGTGTCTATCCTTGTGGTTAGATTGTTGAAGACAGACTCAATCTTCCCATTGAAGTCTACTGTAAGCTTCTGTTGACCTTCTAGAACTCTATCAATCATGGCATCAAACTTACTCTCCTGGGTGGGTGGTGGTGGGTTTTGGTAAGCTGAGGTGCCGTAGTTCCTGGTGTTGGTGAAGGGTTTCTGATACTGTGAACTCTGGTTGTAGTTACTCTTCTGACCACTGCCAAAAAAGTTTATGTTTCCATTCTGGTTTCCATATCTCTGAAATCCAGTACCTCCAATGTAGTTCACATCTTCCTCTGTATCATCTTCTCTAGCCTCTCCTTCTTCAGCTGAGCAGACTGGCTGCCCCAGAAATGCATGTAAAGCATCTATCTTGGCTCTAACTTCATTCATCTGGTCTTCCCCGATGGCTGCAACCGATTCCTTCTTGTCAGAGTCAGTGTTCTTGGTGCTGCTGCTGTTGGCTAGGTTCTCAATAAGTCTCACAGCCTCTATTGAATTCCTAGTGTTGAAGTTTCCCTCGCTAGCAGTATCAAGAGCCATCTGATACCTCAAGGCGATACCTCTGTAGAAAGTGCTTAGCAGCTGCACTTCATTGAATCCATGGTGTGGACAGTCTCGCTGGAAGAACTTAAATCTGATCCACACGTCTTTAAAAGTCTCACCAGGCTTTTGCGCGAAAGTGGCAATTTTGCTCCTTAAGTCTTCAACGCGTGCCTCATCAAAGAAATTACGCAGGAAGGCGTTTTTGATGTCGGCCCAGGATGTCAGTGATCCTGTAGGTAGCTGCTTGAGCCAGTGCGAAGCTTCTCCAATCAGTGAGTATTTGAAGAGCTTGCAGAGTAGGTAGTCCTCAGGGACTCCATCCATACAAATAACAGCGATAAGATCCTCGAACCTCTCCAGATGCTGAGCGTAGGTCTTTGCGGATTGAGCGTTCCAAGTGTGCAGGATCTTCTGAGAATAGTAGTTGATTTCCCCTGTTACTTCTGGTACTGCTGGGAATGTACCTAAAAAGACAAGAAAATTTTTAATCAGAAAGGGGGGAAAAAGAAAAACCTAAGATTAATAAGATTAAATCTAATGCCGATCAAAGCTCCCCGGCAACGGCGCCAAATTTGATAGTGGTCAAATCACCCAGTAGAGCTTACTCTCTCAAATAAGAGGTACAACTGTAGTACTTAGGGATCGAATCACGAGGAGCTAGGGAACCAATTAAATATAATCTACTAATCAATATTAGGTGAAGTTGGTTTTAATGATGGAAATGTAAATAGCAATTCCTAAAATGAGTAAGGTAGTTGCTCTAACTAACAATATGATGGGGTGTTTTAATGAAATAAAGAGTGCTAGACTTAGGGCTTTTATTCAGGAATGAAGATTATAATATCTATTAATGCCTAACAAGTTGTTTGCATGATACTATAGAACTCAGTCGCTTAACTCTCAGTGATGTCTCACTAGTTAAATAATCTAGATCTCTGGCCTCAACTGTCGTATGTTGACACAGAAAAAGAGTCGATTGATATCCTTTAGATATATCGATCGATACACCTTTCGTTCGGCGATCGATTCACCTGTCGGGATATCGATCGACGACTACTAGATATGCCTAGGCGCAAGCTGATAATAAACACTAGATCTTAAGGAGGACGATTAGCTCTTCTCCAACAAGATACTAGTTCAAACAGATAATTCAAGATATCAAAGAACCTCGTGATCTATATTCTAGTTAGCTACTCTAGAACAAGCTTAGAGTGCAATCTATTTGATGAATATCACAACTTAGCAATTATAGTTTGAGGCTAATCCCACAAACCCATTTATAACAATAGATAGATGAAAGAATTGCATAGATAGAATAAAGTAGAAGTACAAATGGAGATAACAAATCTCTCCAATCTCTCAAAACAAATAATACTCTAGTCTCTCTCTCTCTCACACTCTCTGCTTTGCCTCTCAAGACTTGTGTTTCTCCAAACTTGCTTGCCGTCAAAAACACTTAGCAGGAATATTTAAGCATTTCCATTAGGTTAAAAACTCGTCAGGGGCAATCTCGTAATTTGGTGAAGCCTTGGTGAAGTAGTCGGCTAAACCATTTCGTCCTTGATATCGATCGACAACACTGGTTGTGTATCGATCGATTATAATCTTCTAGTACGCGGATCTTCTCAGCTACATCGATCGACAACTCTGGATGAGTATCGATCGATTCTTATCGCAATGTTGACTTCCGACTTGGTCTTGAATGGTCAACTCGGGTGTATCATCTCTTCCACTCCCAAATGCTCCAAAAACATCACTTTATCACAAAATGCTCCTTGACTTGAAAACATACATAACATGCTAGAAAACAGATTAAATATATAATAAAATACTAGTATACAATGGTTAAAAACGGGTAAAATCCATGGTATATCAAATAAGAGGTTACTCAAATTACTAGTATACCATGCTTAATTCCTGAATAATCTTCATTTCTGAATAAAAGCCCTAAGTCTAGCACTCTTCATTTCATTTAAACACCCCATCATATTGTTAGTTAGAGCAACTACCTTGCTCATTTTAGGAATTTCTATTTACATTTCCATCTTTAAAACCAACTTCACCTAGGATTGATTAGTAGATTATATTTAATTGGTTCCCTAACTCCTCGTGATTCGATCCCTAAGTACTACAGATGTACCTCTTATTTGAGTGAGTAAGCTCTACTGGGTAATTTGAGCACTATCAAATTTGGCGCCGTTGCCGGTGAGCTTTGATCGCCATTAGATTTAATCTTATTAATCTTAGGTTTTTCTTTTTACCCCCTTTCTGATTAAAATTTTTTCTTGTATTTTCAGGTACATGCCCAGTAGTACCAGAAGCAACAGGGGAAATCAACTACTATTCTCAGAAGATCCTGCACACTTGGAACGCTCAATCCGCAAGACCTACGCTCCGCATCGATCAACAGAACCGCAGTACCGTCGACTGATATTCACGTTCAACCATCGACCGACACTCAGACAGCACCGTCGACCGATACCGTTCGCCGATCCACATCGTTTGATATTACTCACCGTACATCGATCGATACTAACCCGCGAAGCATGGTTGCGATTGTTATTCTCACGCAGGACCAGAATGGAAACCTGTATGACCAAGATGGTCATCTGCGTAATGCAACAGGTCAGAAGCTAGATGCACAGGGAAACATAATCCCTGAGCCTGAAGCTGAGGCTACAGGAGAAGCTCAAACACGATCGTTGGCAGACTACAATCGTCCAGATGAGTACTAACCAACAGATCAGCTATTCGGCTTCCAGAGATTCAGAAGCCGAACTTCGAGCTCAAGCCTCAGTACTACTCTCTCGTGTCTCAGATACCTTATTATGGGTTATCACACGAGCATCCTATGGACCATCTAGAGAGGTTCGAGGATCTTATCGCTGCTATTCGTATGGATGGAGTCCCTGAGGACTACCTACTCTGCAAGCTCTTCAAATACTCACTGATTGGAGAAGCTTCACACTGGCTCAAACAGCTACCTACAGGATCACTGACATCCTGGGCCGACATCAAAAAAGTCTTCCTGCGTAATTTCTTTGATGAGGCACGCGCTGAAGACTTAAGGAGCAAAATCGCCACTTTCGCGCAAAAGCCTGGTGAGACTTTTAAAGACGCGTGGATCAGATTTAAGTTCTTCCAGCGAGACTGTCCACACCATGGATTCAATGAAGTGCAGCTGCTAAGCACTTTCTACAGAGGTATCGCCTTGAGGTATCAGATGGCTCTTGATACATCTAGCGAGGGGAACTTCAACACTAGGAATCCAATAGAGGCTGTGAGACTTATTGAGAACCTAGCCAACAGCAGCAGCACCAAGAACACTGACTCTGACAAGAAGAAATCGGTTGCAGCCACCGGGGAAGACCAGATGAATGAAGTCAGAGCCAAGATAGATGCTTTACAAGCATTTCTGGGGCAGCCAGTCTGCTCAGCTGAAGAAGGAAAGGCTAGAGAAGATGATACAGAGGAAGATGTGAACTACATTGGAGGTACTGGATTTCAGAGATATGGAAACCAGAGTGGAAACATAAACTTTTTTGGCAGTGGTCAGAAGAGTAACTACAACCAGAGTTTCAGAAACCCTTCACCAACACCAGGAACTACGGCAACTCAGCTTACCAAAACCCACCACCACCCACCCAGGAGAGTAAGTTTGATGCCATGATTGATAGAGTTCTAGAAGGTCAGCAGAAGCTTACAGTAGACTTCAATGGGAAGATTGACTCTGTCTTCAACAATCTGACCACAAGGATAGACACCATCTGCACTCAAGTTAAGAAACTTGAGACACAGATTGTCCAGACTGAAGACTTTATCAGAAGAATTGGAACTTCTAAGGAAGTATGGGAAGGAAGTAGAAAACACCACGTGAAAGCCATTATAGATGATGATTTTCTGGCAAGTGGTGAAACGGGAGAAGCTACAAGAAGGAGACTTTGAACTGGAAAGTTCACTAAGTTTCTGAGGATCACAATGGTGTCGATCGACACCAACTAGTCCACATCGATCGACACCAACGATGTCATTTCCGGATACGACTGCAGATTGCAACGCGGTTAGGATATTGACACATGCTGAATTCACGGCTTCACATCCTCACCCACCCACCCACACCTACGAAGATATCGACCGACGAGACGAGCCACTCATCGATCGACACAAAGATGAGAAACGCATCGATCGACCCTTTTCTCCACCAATCGATCGACAAGCACCTCTGACATACCGAGTGCAACTACCATCGATAGACAGCAACCGAATCAATGCACTCAGACCCACACCGAAACCACAAGCTAACCCTATAAAGACTACTAGTACCCTTCAGACACTACACCTACATCAGAGGGAACTGAAGGAAGAAGGTTAAGGAGTAGGAAGGAGAAGACTCCTAAGAACCTTAAGGGGGAAGCAAATGAAAAGGAGATTGATGGTTTCACTAAGAGATTTATCAGAATCCCACCAGAGAAACCCTTTGAGGAGGTTTACTTCACAAGCAGATTGTGGATGTTCTTCAGAGAAACAAGGGAGACTGAAAATGACATTAGAAGAAGGTTTGACAATGTCAGAGAAGATATGAGGAAAATGATTACTTTGAAGAAGAAGAGTGATCCTGGGAAGTTTGCAATACCCTGTGTAGTACAAGGGATTGAATTTCATCATGCACTATGTGACACTGGTTCATCAGTCAGCATCTTACCAAAGGTCATGGCAGATCATCTGGGTCTGCAAGTAGAGCCTTTACCAGAGATCTTTACATTTGTGGATTACACTCAGAAAAACTCTGGAGGCTTGATCAGAGACCTGGAAGTTCAGATTGGTAATGCTATCGTCCATGTGGATTTTCATGTCCTAGACATCAAGCTCAATTGGAACTCTTCCCTCTTACTTGGAAGAGCATTTATGGCTACAGTAGGAGCTATATGTGACATGAACACCAACATGATGTGCTTGACTATGATAGATCCAGAGATCCACTACGACCCTGTCAAGCTTGGCAAACCACCAGCCAAAACCGTGGTAAAAGAAGATGATCTCGGTATCGTTGCAGTTTGTCATTGTGATGTCGAGTACGAGACAGAGTACTCGGGATCAATCGACAGCACCTTAACTTCATCGATCGACACCAGCAAGTCAGAAGGGATCAACACCAAACATGGATTATCGATCGACAGAGACCCACCAGATGATGAACTCGATCTACCAGATCATTGCTACCCGAATTTCGCCTTCCCACCCATCAGTAAAGAAGATGATTACTCTGTAAGGAGTTGGGCAGATAGCGGATTTCATGAGAGTTTTGCAGTAGATATAGTCAGATCTTCCCACGGTGGAGACCATAGTGAAGAATATGATGCATATTATTTGGAAGAGAGAGCTTGGGAAAACTACTTGGAGAATGATAGATTTGCAAATCGATTCCCAAAATCGATCGACATCAACGTCCACCATCGATCGATTATCTACTTCATCCAGCAAAACGACATCGTCCATCGATCGACATCGCCAGTATCACATCGATCGATATTCACCCGGACGACTTAAAGGACAAAATCGGAATTTCACCGATTAAGGCAACACATGGGTATATAAGGTTGACAACACCAGCCACGAAAATTCAAACCTCAACACCTTATACCCAGCAGCTTCCAGCATTCAGAAACTTAACAATGGAGGACTGCAACACCATGAACAATCGATCCAACCATGCAGCTAGACGATCACCGTCGACCGCCACCACAACATCACCATCGATCGGCGCCTTCAACAGAGCTCAATCTTGATTTCATGATCCTTATGATATCAGGAATGTTTCACTAACACCTGATGAATTTGGAATTTTCAGGGACACAGATGGCTATGCAAGGGCAATGGATGGAAGAGTTTTGCACATAACCAGAGAAGACATAGCAGACATCCTCCAAGTTGCTAATGGACCAGAAAACCTGTTCACACAGCAACGTGGCCATCCAGACATCCTAGCTCACGTCCAGGACAACCACCACGTCACCATGAGAGAGGATACAGTTCCTCAAAGTTTCGGTCAACCCAGGAGTTCACCATCGATCGACATCGTTTCAGCACCATCGATCGGGCGGATATCCCAAATCGATCGACAGAGCAAGAGTCAGATCGCTCGACAGACGTTTGGAGTTTGGATGACGTGCCTTTAATACTGATGGATCCAGGAGATTCAAATGGGAAGCAAAGGATGAATATGGTATCTACAGAGATGAGTTTGGCTATGCTAGAGGAGTTAATGGTGAAATCATCCCTGCTACCAAGGAGCACATAAGGAGAATTCTGGAGAGAGCATCACTTTTTCACAAAGGTTGCTTACGCCTTCCAGAACACATACGCCCTTACCATGCATACAGACCACCACCAGTACCCTACAGCAGAGAGGAGATAGATGATATGGTGACTGATGTATGGAGAGCTCAGGCACACCTTGAGGCAGACATGCGCACATTGGTGGAAGACACTTTCCAGCCTTTGGATATCAGCTACAAGGATTTCCAAAGTGACATGGCTGAAATAAGAAGGGAGCTTGGAAACATATTAACCATGCTTGAGAAGGAAGCTACGCTACCAGTATCGATCGACACAGTACATGTACCATCGATTGACATCGGCAAGACTACATCCACGGACCGACCAGAATGTTCATCACCTAAGAAAAATGAATAGGAGATTGCTTACATCAATACACGGATTGGAGACGTCTACAGCCCTCTACTTAACAATGTCGAATGGTTAAGCAAGAGGATCGATCTTCTACAGAAAGAGTTAGCATCAATTCGCAAGAAAGATCAGGCTCATAATGCTACTTTTCCATCGATCGACACAGTCTTCACCATCAATCGACACAAGGTTCGCAGCACTGGAAGATAGGATGAAAGCATACGAGGAACAACATGATCATTTCAGTTCACATATCATGCGACACGACTGACGCGCACCTAGTAGCATCGATCGACACCAAGTCCTTGGCAGAACGAGATCAGTTAATTCATGACAA
>NC_079519.1:14965877-14984766 GCF_000801105.2 Raphanus sativus
GATCGATGCAATACAGAATGAGCTGAGGGAGTTGTCAATATACACCTACCAGACCATCGACAGGAAGGTTGGCAACATCGAATACATTGAGAATTCTCTGAGGAAGCTTCAAGATACAGTCCTCAAGATAGATAAGAAGCAGCTAAGATCAGATGATGCCATGAGAAGCTTCGCTGCCACATGGTTTATAAGTAGGAGACACGAAATTGATGATTGTTGTCCGATAATCAGCAGTTTCTGCACCCCCTGAGTCACACACCTACCAAAGTCAAGCTAAATGACTATAACAAAGCGCTGAGTGGGAGGCAACCCACTATTAGGTTTTCTTTTATTTTCTTTTTAAGTTATTTTTCATTTTTACTTTTATTTTTCGTATTTATATTTGCAGTTTTTATAAGATCCGAGTAGAATGCTGATTCCGTCGACCGACACCTTGTCGATCAGGTTTAATCGTTCTATCTTGTTATAATTATTTAATATGATTTATTTTATTTACCTCACTCCGGCTGTGTTACACTGGGATAGTGTAATTTAAGTCTGGGGGAGAGTTTACTAATATGTGTTTTTATTTTGGTTTTTATTTAAAATGTTTTTCAAAATTATTTTTCACATAAGTATTAAATAGGAACATTGATATAGATTTATATTTGATTGTCTGACCACTCTTTAGCACCATTCTAGATTTACTGATTGCAGATAGTACTAAAGATGCTAAAGTGGATCAACCTGTCATCTATATACACTAGCTGAGATTGTTTGAAGGAACCAAAATTGACCTCCAACACTAATACTGACTTAATTGCTTGTCTTGGGGCTTGGAAATCACTGGATCGGAATCTTCTTAAAAGTCTGGAAGGTAAAAAGTCTGTATGTTTCTGGTTCCCTTCCTTCTCTCTCTTCGGCATCTCAAAGATCTAAGTTTATGTTATAAAAGATTGAAATGATTTCTTGAGAGGCAGAGGGGTAGGAGTGTCTCCTGCGACCCCAGTATTCTAAATCTCAAGGATGATTACACATTGTGGAAACGAGGGATAGGTAAATTACCAGAGACCCCAGTATTCGCTACACTTTGTCAAAAAAATGTATGAGTTACAATGCAAATGTCAATGAGATAGACTAGATGACCTTTGTGGCATCGAAACCTGTTGAAATTGAAACTAATAAGAGATTCAGAGAAGAGAGATGAGGGGAGAAAGGGATCAGAGAAGACTACCTGTGTGTTCAGATACTTGTTTGAGTTGAATCCATGTGTCCTTTGATCGATACTCCCAATGTAAAGCCTGCACTTTTATTGTATGTTAAGAAATGAGGTTAGTAGAGGGGAATGTCAGATGGGATTTGCTAAGTTGTTGACTATATGAGTTTGGTTGCTAAGCTAGGATAAGGCATAATGAACTTCTGTGATTAGGATGTTTAGATATGAATTGCAAACCCATAGAGTGATGACTTCAATATTTTGAATCTTTGAGTTCCTACTGTTTTCAAACCTTTTCCAAAGATTATTGTTTTTGCTTGAGGACAAGAAAAGGAGTAAGTCTGGGGGAGTTGATATACCATGGATTTTACCCGTTTTTAACCATGGTATACTAGTGTTTTATTATATATTTAATCTGTTTTCTAGCCTGTTAGGTATGTTTTCAGGTTCAGAAGCGTTTTGTGATAAAGTGATGTTTTTGGAGCATTTTGAAGTGCAAGAGATGATACACCCGAGTTTGACCATTCAAGACCAAGTCGGAAGTCAACATTGCGATAAGAATCGATCGATACTCATCATGAGTTGTCGATCGATGTAGCTGAGAAGATCCGCGTACTAGAAGATTATAATCGATCGATACACATCCAGTGTTGTCGATCGATATCAAGGACGAAATGGTTTAGCCGACTACTTCACCAAGGCTTCACCAAATTACGAGATTGCCCCTGACGAGTTTTTAACCTAATGGAAATGCTTAAATATTCCTGCTAAGTGTTTTTGACGGCAAGCAAGCTTGGGAAACACAAGTCTTGAGAGGCAAAGCAGAGAGTGTGAGAGAGAGACTAGAGTTTTATTTGTTTTGAGATATTGGAGAGATTTGTTATCTCCATTTGTACTTCTACTTTATTCTATCTATGCAATTCTTTCATCTATCTATTGTTATAAATTGCTTAGCTATGCCTGAGTAGTCTACTTGTTAGATCTAGGGTTTAAATAGGTTTGTGGGATTAGCCCCAAACTATAATTTCCAAGTTGTGATATTCATCAAATAGATTGCACCCTAAGCATGTTCTAGAGTAGCTAACTAGATTATAGATCACTAGGATCTTTGATATCTTGAATTATCTGTTTGAACGAGTATCTCCATGGAGAAGAGCTAACCGCCCTCCTTGAGATCTAGTGTTCATTATCAGCTCGCGCCTAGGCATATCTGGAAGTCGTCGATCGATATCCCGACAGGTGAATCGATCTCCGAGCGGAAGGTGTCTCGATCGATATCTCTAAAGGATATCGATCGACTCTTTTTCTGTGTCAACATACAACAGTTGAAGCCAGAGATCTAGATTATTTAACCAGTGAGACATCACTGAGAGTTAAGCGACTGAGTTCTATAGTATCATGCAAACAACTTGTTAGGCATTTATAGATATTATAACCTGCATTCCTGAATAAAAGCCCTAAATCTAGCACTCTTCATTTCATTTAAACACCCCATCATATTGTTAGTTAGAGCAACTACCTTGCTCATTTTAGGAATTGCTATTTACATTTCCATTTTTAAAACCAACTTCACATAGGATTGATTAGTAGTTTATATTTAATTTGTTCCCTAGCTCCTCGTGATTCGATCCCTAAGTACTAAAGCTGTACCTCTTATTTGAGAGAGTAAGCTCTACTGGGTAATTTGAGCACTATCAAATTTAATCTTTGATATACCATGGATATACCATTGATTTTACCCGTATTATTTAACTCTCATATCACTCAAATTACCCCAAACGGGTAAAATCCATGATAGGGCAAGAGATTATACACCCGAGTTGACCATTCAAGACCAAGTCGGAAGTCAACATTGCGATAAGAATCGATCGATACTCATCCTGAGTTGTCGATCGATACTCATCCTGAGTTGTCGATCGATGTAGCTGAGAAAATCCGCGTACTAGAAGATTATAATCGATCGATACACAACCAGTGTTGTCGATCGATATCAAGGACGAAGTGGTTTAGCCGACTACTTCACCAAGGCTTCACCAAATTATGAGATTGCCCCTGACGAGTTTTTAACCTAATGGAAATGCTTAAATATTCCTGCTAAGTGTTTTTGACGGCAAGCAAGCTTGGAGAAACACAAGTCTTGAGAGGCAAAGCAGAGAGTGTGAGAGAGAGACTAGAGTTTTATTTGTTTTGATAGATTGGAGAGATTTGTTATCTCCATTTGTATTTCTACTTTATTCTATCTATGCAATTCTTTCATCTATCTTTTGTTATGAATTGCTTAGTTATGTCTGAGTAGTCTACTTGTTAGATCTAGGGTTTAAATAGGTTTGTGGGATTAGCCCCAAACTATAATTGCTAAGTTGGGATATTCATCAAATAGATTGCACCCTAAGCTTGTTCTAGAGTAGCTAACTAGCCCCAAACTAGGATCTTTGATATCTTGAATTATCTGTTTGAACTAGTATCTCCTTGGAGAAGAGCTAACCGCCCTCCTTGAGATCTAGTGTTCATTATCAGCTCGCGCCTAGGCATCTCTAGAAGCCGTCAATCGATATCCCGACAGGTGAATCGATCGCCGAGCGAAAGGTGTATCGATCGATATCTCTAAAGGAAATCGATCGACTCTTTTTCTGTGTCAACATACGACAGTTGAGGCCAGAGATCTAGATTATTTAACCAGTGAGACATCACTGAGAGTTAAGCGACTGAGTTCTAGAGTATCATGCAAACAACTTGTTAGGCATTTATAGATATTATAATCTTCATTGCTGAATAAAAGCCCTAAGTCTAGCACTATTTATTTCATTTAAACACCCCATCATATTGTTAGTTAGAGCAACTACCTTGCTCATTTTAGGAATTGCTATTTACATTTCCATCATTAAAACCAACTTCACCTAGGATTGATTAGTAGATTATATTTAATTGGTTCCCTAGCTCCTCGTGATTCGATCCCTAAGTACTACAGCTGTACCTCTTATTTGAGAGAGTAAGCTCTACTGGGTAATTTGAGCACTATCAGTCACACAGTCTTCACCATCGATCGACACAAGGTTCGCAGAAATGGAGGATAGGATTAAATCATATGAGGAAAATCACGCTCACTTCAGTTCACCTATCATGCGATACCTGGATACACTGTCACATTAGCTGAACGAGTTGCAACAAGACATTGGCATAGTTCAAGATCATATTGGTCTTCGTAACAGAAACGCGACATCGATCGACAGGCCTAGACCCATATCGATCGACATCGAGCCACCACCAGCGAAGAGAGCATGCACAGCAGCAGAAGTTGATCGGATTAAACATGGGCTATACGAATCTATGAATGCTATGGAGGAGAGACTCAACGAAAGAAGTGATGACATTGACAATACTGTCAACGAAAGAGTGACCAACCTTTGCAGAGCTACTGGTCTATTAAAGAATGAGATACTCAATATGCATAGAATTCTTGAGTACCAAGGACAACGCTCAGAATCGATCGACACAGTTGACACTGGATCGACCGACAGAACGCCCAGCGAAACGACCGACGCACATCTAGTAGCATTGATCGACACAGAGTCCTTGGCAGACCGAGATCAGCAGATTCATGACCAGCACGACACATCACTAAATGAAGACCAGTCAGAGCATTCAACATTTGATTTCTATCAACATCAGTTCGACATGGAAGATTTAGACAGATGGCTACAAGTCATCAAAGCAGATTTAGCAAAGATACATCATGGAAGGACAAGATCAGATGATGCCACAAGAAGTTTCACTGCTACTGAGTCCAAAGATGAAGGAAACGATGGCCCACTAGCAAACAACTGCACCCCCTGAGTCACACACCAACCAAAGTCAAGCTAAATGACTATAACAAAGCGCTGAGTGGGAGGCAACCCACTATTAGGTTTTATTTTCTTTTTATGTTATTTTTACATTTTTACTTTTATTTTTTGGATTTGTTTTTGCAGCTTTTAAAGATCCAAGTAGAATGATGATTCCGTCGACCGACACATTTCATTCACATCGCTCGACACCACACGACCATCACCAACGATCGACGTACATCCCTACGAATCGATCGACACCATGTCGATCAGGTTTAGTCGTACTATCTTGTTATATTCAGTTTTTATTATTTATTTATTTACCTCACTCCGGTTGTGTTACACTGGGACAATGTAATTTAAGTCTGGGGGGGGGGGAGTTTACTAATATGTGTTTTTATTTTGGTTTTTACTAAAATGTTTTTCAAAATTATTTTTCACATAAGTATTAAATATGACATTGATATAGATTTATATTTGATTGTCTAACCACTCTTTAGCACCATTCTAGATTTACTGATTGCAGATAGTACTAAAGATGCTAAAGTGGATCAACCTGTCACCTATATACACTAGCTGAGATTGTTTGAAGGAACCAAAGCTGACCTCCAACACTAATACTGACTTTATTTGCTTGTCTTGGAGCTTGGAAATCACTGGATCGGAATCCTCTTACAAGTCTGGAAGGTAAAAAGTATGTGTGTTTCTGGTTCCCTTCCTTCTCTCTCTTCGGCATCTCAAAGATCTAAGTTTTATGTTAAAAAAAGATTGAAATGATTTCTTTAGAGGCAGAGGGGTAGGAGTGTCTCCTGCGACCCCAGTATTCTAAATCTCAAGGATGATCACACATTGTGGAAACGAGGGATAGGTAAATTACCAGAGACCCAGTATTCGCTACACTTTGTCAAATTGTATGAGTTACAAATGCAAATGTCAATGAGATAGACTAGATGACCTTTGTGGCATCGAAACCTGTTGAAATTGAAACTAATAAGAGATTCAGATAAGAGAGATGAGGGGAGAAAGGGATCAGAGAAGACTACCTGTGTGTTCAGATACTTGTTTGAGTTGAATCCATGTGTCCTCTGATCGATACTCCCAAGGTAAAGCCTGCAATTTTATTTTATGTTAAGAAATGAGGTTAGTAGAGGGGAATGTCAGATAAGATTTGCTAAGTTGTTGACTAGATGAATTTGGTTGCTAAGCTAGGATAAGGCATAATGAACTTCTGTGATTAGGATGTTTAGATATGAATTGCAAACCCATAGAGTGATGACTTCAATATTTTGAATCTTTGAGTTCCTACTGTTTTCAAACATTTTCCAAAAACTACTGTTTTTGCTCGAGAACAAGCAAAGGAGTAAGTCAGGGGGAGTTGATATACCATGGATTTCACCCGTTTTCTGTCATGGTATATTAGTATTTTATTATATAACTAATGTGTTTTCTAGCCTGTTAGGTATGTTTTCAGGTTCAGGAGCGTTTCATGATAAAGTGATGTTTTTGGAGCATTTTGGAGTACAAGAGATAATACACCCGAGTTGACCATTCAAGACCAAGTCGGAAGTCAATATTGTGATAAGAATCGATCGATACTCATCCTGAGTTGTTGATCAATGTAGCGAGAAGATCCGCGTACTAGAAGGTTATAATCCATCGATACACATCTAGTGTTGTCGATTGATATCGAGGACGGAATGGTTTAGCCGACTACTTCACCAAGACTTCAACAAATTACGAGATTGCCCCAGACGAGTTTTTAACCTAATGGAAATGCTTAAATATTCCTGCTAAGTGTTTTTGACGGAAACTTCGAGAGAATCAAGCTTTGAAGAGTCTAAGAAACACAAGTTTTGAGAGGCAAAGCAGAGAGTGTGAGAGAGAGACTAGAGATTTGTGAACTCCATTTGTTATTCTACTTTTATCTATCTATGCAATTATTTCATCTATCCATTGTTATGAATTGCTTAGCTATGTCTGAGTAGTCTACTTGTTAGATCTAGGGTTTGAATAGGTTTGTGGGATTAGCCCCAAACTATAATTGCTAAGTTGTGATATTCATCAAATAGATTGCACCCTAAGCTTGTTCTAGAGTAGCTAACTAGAGCATAGATCACTAGGATCTTTGATATCTTGAATTATCTGTTTGAACTAGTATCTCCTTGGAGAAGAGCTAACCGCCCTCCTTGAGATCTAGTGTTCCTTATCGGCTCGCACCTAGGCATATCTAGAAGCCGTCGATCGATATCCCGAAAGGTGAATCGATCGCCGAGCGAAAGGTGTATCGCTCGATATCTCTAAAGGATATTTATCGATTCTTTTTCTGTGTCAACATACGACAGTTAAGGCCAGAGATCAAGATTATTTAACCAGTGAGACATCACTGAGAGTTAAGCGACTGAGTTCTATAGTATCATGCAAGCGACTTGTTAGGCATTTATAGATATTATAATCTCCATTCTTGAATAAAAGCCCTAAGTCCAGCACTCTTCATTTTATTTGAACACCCATCATATTGTTAGTTAGAGCAACTACCTTGCTAATTTTAGGAATTGTTATTTACATTTTCATCATTAAAGCCAACTTCACCTAGGATTGATTAATTGATTAGATTTAATTGGTTCCCTAGCTCCTCATGATTCGATCCCTAAGTACTACAGCTGTACCTCTTATTTGAGAGAGTAAGGTCTACTAGGTAATTTGAGTACTATCAGCTATCCTACTTTTTATTCAGATGCGTCCAGATTAGCATGTTCGGACATATGGCAATATATTTATGATTCTTATTAAACTAGAAGGAACCACGATGTAAGAAGCTTGATTTGAAACCATTAATCAGTATAGAATCACCAGGAAGTTGATTAAATCTCATAGGAGTTATGAGGAAGAAGCTATCCCACTTTCTATTCAGATGATTCCAGATTAGCTTGTTCGGACATATAGCAATATCTTCATGATTCGTATCAAACCAGGATGAACCAAGATGTAAGAAGCTTTATTTGAAACCATTAATCAGAATAGAATCACCAGGAAGTTGAATAAATCTCATAGGAGTTATGAGGAAGAAGCTATCCCACTTTCTATTCAGATGATTCCAGATTAGCCTGTTCGGATATATAGCAATATCTTCATGATTCTTATCAAACAAGGATGAACCAAGATGTAAGAATCTTTATTTGAAACCATTAATCAGCATAGAATTACCAGGAAGTTGATAAATCTCATAGGAGTTATGAGGAAGAAGCTATCCACTTTCTACAGATGATTGCAGATTAGCCTTTTCATACATATTGCAATATCTTCATGATTCTTATCAAACCAGAAGGAACCAAGATGTAAGAAGCTTTGTTTGAAACATTAATCAGTGTAGAATCACCAGGAAGTTGAATAAATCTCATAGGAATTATGAGGAAGAAGCTAGCCCACTTTCTATTGAGATGATTCCAGATTAGCTTGTTCGGACATATGGCAATATCTTCATGAATCTTATTAACCACGATGAACCAAGATGTAAGAAGCTTTATTTGAAACCATTAATCAGTATAGAATCACCAGGAAGTTGAATAAATCTCATAGGAGTAATGAGGAAGGAGCTATCCCACTTTCTATTCAGATGACCCCAGATTAGCCTGTTCGGACATATGTCAATATCTTCATGATTCTTATCAAACCAGGATGAACCAAGATGTAAGAAGCTTTATTTGAAACCATTAATCAGTATAGAATCACCAGGAAGTTGATTAAATCTCATATGAGTTATGAGGAAGAAGCTATTCTACTTTCTATTCAGATGATTCCAGATTTGCCTGTTCGGATATATAGCATATCTTCATGATTCTTACCAAACAAGGATGAACCAAGATGTAAGAAGCTTTATTTGAAACCATTAATCAGTATAGAATTACAGGAAGTTGAATAAATCTCATAGGAGTTATGAGGAAGAAGCCATCCCACTTTCTACAGATGATTCCAGATTAGCCTGTTCATACATATTGCAATATCTTCATGATTCTTATCAACCAAAAGGAACCAAGACGTAAGAAGCTTTGTTTGAAACCATTAATCAGTGTAGAATGACCAGGTAGTTGAATAAATGTCATAGGAGTTATGAGAAAAGAAGCTATCCCACATTAATTCAGATGATTCCAGATTAGCTTGTTCGGACATATGGCAATAATTCATGATTCTTATTAAATCAGGACGAACCAAGATGTAAGAAGCTTGATTTGAAACCATTAATCAGTATAGAATCACCAGGAAGTTGAATAAATCTCATAGGAGTTATGAGGAAGAAGCTATCCCACTTTCTATTCAAATGATTCCAGATTAGCCTGTTTGGACATATGGCAATATCTTCATGATTCTTATCAAACCAGGATGAACCAAGATGTAAGAAGCTTTATTTGAAACCATTAATCAGTATAGAATCACCAGAAAGTTGAATAAATCTCATAGGATTTATGAGGAAGAAGCTATCCCACTTTCTATTAAGATGATTCCAGATTAGCCTATTCGGACAATATGGCAATATCTTCATGATTCTTATCAAACTAGAAGGCACCACGATATAAGAAGCTTGATTTGAAACCATTAATTAGTATAAAATCACCAAGAAGTTGAATAAATCTAAGAGTTATGAGGAAGAAGCCATCCCACTTTCTATTCAAATGATTCCAGATTAGCCTGTTCGGACATATGTCAATATCTTCATGATTCTTATCAAACCAGGATGAACCAAGATGTAAGAAGCTTTATTTGAAACCATTAATCAGCATAGAATCACCAGGAAGTTGAATAAATCTCATAGGATTTATGAGGAAGAAGCTATCCCACTTTCTATTCAGATGATTCAAGATTAGCCTATTCGGACATGTGGCAATATCTTCATGATTCTTATCATACTAGAAGGAACCAGGATGTAAGAAGCGCTTGATTTGAAACCATTAATTAGTATAGAATCACCAGGAAGTTGAATAAATCTCATAGGAGTTATAAGGAAGAAGCTATCCCACTTTCTATTCAGATGATTCCAGATTAGCATGTTCGGACATATGACAATATCTTCATGATTCTTATCAAAATAGAAGGAACCACGATGTAAGAAGCTTGATTTGAAACAACTAGTCAGTATAGAATGACCAGGAAGTTGAATAAATCTCATAGGAGTTATGAGGAAAAGAAGTTATCTCACTTTCTATTAAGATGATTCCAGATTATCCTGCTTGGACATATTGCAATATCTTCATGATTTTTATAGAACCAAGATGAACCAAGATGTAAGAAGCTTTTTTTGGAACCATTAATCAGTATAGAATCACCAGGAAGTTGAATAAATCTCATAGGAGTTATGAGGAAGAAGCTATCCCACTTTCTACTAAGATGATTTAGATTAGCCTGTTCGGACATATGGCAATATCTTCATGATTCTTATTAAATCAGGACGAACCAAGAATGTAAGAAGCTTTATTTGAAACCATTAATCAGCATAAGAATCACCAGGAAGTTGAATAAATCTCATTGGAATTATGAGGAAGAAGCTATCCCACTTTTTTATTCAAATGATTCCAGATTAGCCTGTTTGGACATATGGCAATATCTTCATGATTCTTATCAAACCAGGATGAACCAAGATGTAAGAAGCTTTATTTGAAACCATTAATCAGTATAGAATCACCAGAAAGTTGAATAAATCTCATAGGAGTTATGAGGAAGAAGCTATCCCATTTTCTATTCAGATGATTCCAAATTAGCCTATTCGGACATATGACAATATCTTCATGATTCTTATCAAACTAGAAAAAACCACAATGTAAGAAGCTTGATTTGAAACCATTAACTAGTATAGAATCACCAGGAAGTTGAATAAATCTAATAGAAGTTATGAGGAAGAAGCTATCCCACTTTCTATTCAGATGATTCCAGATTAGCATGTTCGGACATATGACAATTATCTTCATGATTCTTATCAAACCAGGATGAACCAAGATGTAAGAAGCTTTATTTGAACCATTATCAGAATAGAATGACCAGGTAGTGAATAAATCTCATAGGAGTTATGAGGAAGAAGCTATCCCACTTTCTATTAAGATGATTCCATATTAGCCTGTTCGGACATATAGCAATATCTTCATGTTCTTATAGAACCATGATGAACCAAGATGTAAGAAGCTTTATTTGGAACCATTAATCCGTATAGAATCACCAGGAAGTTGAATAAATCTAACAGGACATATGAGTAAGAAGCTATCCCACTTTATATTCAGATGACCACAGATTAGCCTGTTCTGACGTATGGCACATATCTTCATGATTCTTATCAAAATAGAAGGAACCACGATGTAAGAAGCTTGATTTGAAACCATTAATCAGTATAGAATCACCAGGAAGTTGAATAAAATCTCATAGGAGTTATGAGGAGAAGGTATCCCCATTTTCTTATTCAAATGATTCCAGATTAGCCTGTTTGGACATATGGCAATATCTTCATGATTGTTATCAAACCAGGATGAACCAAGATGTAAGAAGCTTTATTTGAAACTATTAATCAGTATAGAATCACCAGAAATTGAATAAATCTCATAGGAGTTATGAGGAGAAGCTACCCCATTTTCTATTCAGATGATTCCAATTAGCCTATTCGGACATATGACAATATCTTCATGATTCTTATCAAACTAAAAGGAACCACGATGTAAGAGCTTGATTTGAAACAATTAATTTAGTATAGAATCACCAGGAAGTTGAATAAATCTCATAGAAGTTACGAGGAAGAAGCTATCCCACTTTCTATTCAGATGATTCCAGATTAGCATGTTCGGACATATGACAATATCTTCATGATTCTTATCAAACCAGGATGAACCAAGATGTAAGAAGCTTTATTTGAAACCATTAATCAGGATAGAATCACCAGGAAGTTGAATTAATCTCATAGGAATTATGAGGAAGAAGCTATCCCACTTTCTATTGAGATGATTCCAGATTAGCTTGTTCGGACATATGGCAATATCTTCATGATCTTTTTAAAACCACGATGAACCAAGATGTAAGAAGGTTATTTGAAACCATTAATCAGTATAGAATCACCAGGAAGTTGAATAAATCTCATAGGAGTAATGAGGAAGGAGCTATCCCACTTTCTAATTCAGATGACCCCAGATTAGCCTGTTCGGACATATGGCAATATCTTCATGATTCTATCAAACTAGGATGAACCAAGATGTAAGAAGCTTTATTTGAAACCATAAATCAGCATAAATCACCAGGAAGTTAAATAAATCTTATAGGAGTTATGAGGAAGAAGCTATCCACTTTCTATTTAGATGACTCCAGATTAGCATGTTCGGACATATGGCAATATCTTCATGATTCTTATCAAACCAGTATGAACCATGATGTAAGAAGCTTGACTTGAAACCATTAATCAGTATAGAATTACCAGGAAGTTGAATAAATCTTATAGGATTTATGAGGAAGAAGCCTTACCACTTTCTATTCATAAGAATCACCAAGAAGTGGAATAAATCTCATAGGAGTTATGAGGAAGAAGCTATCCCACTTTCTATTCAGATGATTCCAGATTAGCATGTTCGGACATATGGCAATATCTTCATGATTTTTATCAAACCAGAATGAACCAAGATGTAAGAAGCTTTATTTGAAACAATTACTCAGTATAAAATGACCAAGAAGTTGAATAAATCTCATAGGAGATATGAGGAAGAAGCAATCCCACTTTATATTCAAATGACCCCAGATTAGCATGTTCTTACGAATGGCCAATATCTTCATGATTCCTATCAAATAGAAGGAACCACGATATAAGAAGCTTGATTTGAAACCATTAATCAGCATAGAATCACCAGAAAGTTGAATAAATCTCATAGGAGTTTATGAGGAAAAAGCTATCCCACTTTCTATTCAAATGATTCCAGATTAGCCTGTTTGGACATATGGCAATATCTTCATGATTCTTTCAAACCAGGATGAACCAAGATGTAAGAAGCTTTTGTTTGAAACAATAGTCAGTATAGAATGACCAGGAAGTTGAATAAATCTCATAGGAGTTATGAGTAAGAAGCTATCCCACTTTCTATTCAGATGATTCCAGATTAGCCTGTTCGGACATATAGCAATATCTTCATGATTCTTATCAAAACAGGATGAACCAAGATGTAAGAAGCCTTATTGAACCATTAAACATTATAGAATCACCAGGAAGTTGAATAAATCTCATAGGAGTTATGAGGAAGAAGCTATCCAATTTTCTATTGAGATGATTCCAGATTAGCTTGTTCGGACATATGGCAATATCTTCTTGATTCTTTATCAAACCAGGATGAACCAAGATGTAAGAAGCTTTATTTGAAACCATTAATCAGTATAGAATCACCAGGATGTTGAATAAATCTCAAAGGAGTTATGAGGAATGTGGGAACCGAAATTTGCACCGTCAATATTTTGTATAAATAAGGAAACTAGGAAAATCCTAATTTCCCAGAAGGTCCCGGATTTCTGAGAAACCACACGTCAAGCAATCAGAACACGACAATAACGAAAAAATAAAATAAAAATATTAAAAGAGAGCAAGAAGGATTTTATTCCGAATCTGCGTATGAGAGCTGTCGGCGAGATCCCTAGTTCTAATACCCGAAGGTGGCTAAACCTAATTGAGTCGCATCTCGAAAAACAAAAAAGAAAAGTTGCTTAAAATGCTCTAAATGCTAAGTTTGCTCTGAAAAGTGATGATCTCTATGCCTCTCGCCTTGAGCTCCTTATATACTCCCTTCAAGGTCGGTTTACGCTTCCCCCTTTTGCCCTTAACCCGTCATAGTCGAAAAATGGGAATATTCGATTTTTTCCGATCTTCATGATTATCTGCGGAAAGTTTCCATTTATCCGCGGAAACTGATGCTTATCCTCCAAGCATAAACAATCATAAGGTTTATGGGTTTTTAAGAAATCGTAAGTGGGCCTCGAATCAAGTTTAGGACCCCTTTTGCCGTATTTTTGATTTGAGACGTTTTTATGATTTCTCCGATAAAGTTAAGTTTCAGCGGTTTTATCGTAAACCGAATGGACGATCCCATTTGATCGAGAGATCAAGAAACGGTTAGTTGTGAGTTGCGGAGAACGGCTATACGGATAGTCGAGAATGCATAGTTTTATGTCGTATCGTCGTTTCGGAAGACTTCGGACGTTTCGGAGAATGATCGATATACATATACGTGGCTCGGTTGCTATAGCGACCAAGCTATAATCGAAGCTCGGTCGCTATAGCGACCGAGCGTGGTCTCGTGATCCGTTCGCTATAGCAACCGAGCTCTTGTTCGTGACCCGATCGCCATTGCGATCAGGTTTGTGCCGTGGATCAGGACGAAGAGTTCTTTGTTCCGAAGACCGTGACTTCTTCTCCAATGACTTCTTCTCTCTATTGCAATCAGGACAAAGAGTTCCTTGTTCCGAAGGCCGAGTTCGAATTTCCTCCGAATGCGGCTGAGTGTGATGCGTACTGGAAAGTGAACAGTGATCGAATCAAACGTCCCGGGAAAGAAAAGTTTCTGATCTCGCGATCTCGGAATGTGGGGGCCCACCTGCCGAGAAAGACCACCAAAATTTTCTTTGAGACGCTTCGAAAGTTTGCCGGGGTTCCGGAGGCGGTCGAGTTCCGGATTCCTAAGTGCCGAGAAAACGCCGACCATCCTCCAGAAGGCTACTTCACGTGCTATGAGACCGTTTTGATGCGTTGCCGTCTTTGGTTTCCGATCCCTGAGATTATTGTCCGCGTGGTGGTCCGTTTCCAGGATTCCTTAAACCAGCTGAACCCTACGAGTTTCGAGATCCTTATTGGTCTCGTAATTCTGAGTTACGAGCGCGGCTTATCTCTCACTGCCGACCATTTTGAAGCACTTCTGCGGGTGCAATACAATCGGGAGTCGGCCTCCTGGCGACTGACTCCTCGTAACATGATGCTAGTGGTCAGGGGAACTGTTTCCAATTTTAATCATTGGAAACAATTTTTCTTCTACGTCCGACTTAATGCTGCGTCCGTCGAGGAGGAGTTCATCCCAATGTTCCGGCAGTTCTGAATCCCCTGCCGCACATTAGCATGGTTCAGCTCTGGCCTAGGGACATTATTGAGGTGAGGGATGCGCTTAGGAGCGGCGACCATTGGTGGACCAGTTTCACCCGTAGGAGGGTTCGAAAGGCGATCCGAATGGTCCACTCCGATTTCGAGGCGGAAGGCGACATAAATTTTGCTCCCGTCGAGCATCTCGCGGAGCGCGTCCTGGTTGAGAGATCGCCTTGGTTGCCGTCCAAGGACAAAGACATCGAGGTCGAGGATCATGACTTTCCCGTTGATGATTTTCCACTTCCGGGATGGGATCCGACTCTTGGTTTTGGCGATGGGAGTGGTTCGAGCGACGCGCCAATCCCTAGCTTTGATGACATCTTTTCCGGTCTTCCCAATCATCCTAACCCGCACTCCTTCGTGGAAGAAACGGAGAGGCCTGAGGTATTGGTGGAGAGTTCTCGCGTAGTCAACGGGGTCAGTCCTGGCTTCTTCTCGCACCCCCCCTTATTATCCGATCGTATCTTTATCTTAGTAAAAAATAAAAATTCTTTTTTGAATTTCGCAGGCGATGAACAATCTCGGCTCGGCGTTGGTGGATAGCCAGAGATAGACGAGGATCTGGCGCTTCAAAGCGGAGAAGAACTGACTCTAGGAGGAGACCTTGGAACGGAATTTGAGGGCGGCCGCCGACCATACCAAAGAGATTCGCTGAGCGAGGAGGCAAGCCAAACGGGAGATCGCCACCGAGATGCAGAATCGGGCGATGCGATTCCAGGAGGAGTATCACAATCTTCGGGCAGCCGATGCTGCTGTTGGCGATTTTCGTGAATGTCGCGGATCGGTTGGAGCTCTCGCGAGGACTCAACAGAGGGATTATGTTTATAAAGAGGAGTTGAGCCTCATGTAGGGTGGCATGAAGGACAATGCTCACGCCGAGTCGCTCGTTTCCCCTATCGAGGAAAGTATCTGGGGACTCTGGGAGCCGATCCCGGTTTCTCCTGACATGGTGGAGGTCGCGACCGAAGCGGAGGGAGGTGAGGATGAGGTGACTTATCCGACGGAGTTCGAAACTTCGTCGTCGGACGATTTTATCCTCTACTGAATTTGTCGGGAAAATGTTTTCCCTTATCTTTGTATTTCCGTCGCCAAGTGTGGCCGTTTTATCTGTTAATGCCGCGACCGTAGTAGGTCGTGTAATTTTATGTATTTCGGGACTGGCCTCTTATGGCTTTGAATCTCTGCCGTCTTTGTGCGGCTTTTTATAAATATGAAGTAAGTTTTTCGACGATTTATGTTTTATACTTTCGCCAAGTGTAGAGGGCAGAATGCGAGTAGTCATTTCGTATTCTAACTCTTAATTTGTTGCTTGATCCATATGCTACTTTTTAGTGAGCGTTTTAGGTGTAAGCGATAAGAGACATGTTTTGGGATCTCGTATTTGATACTATGTCCGTGAGATGTTAAGTGCCAGCAAGGCTGGGCTTAGGGCAAGACCTAGGTCTACTCCTAGCTTTTAAGGCTATGCGATGACTGATCGGCTTCTGTTTTGCCTGTTTGTAATTTTGACCTGATTCACACCGTTTTAAAATCCGCGAAGTGTTATCGGCTTATATGATTTGTCTGGGTACGAACCGAGCTACTTCCTTTGCGAAGTGCTAGACAAGATTTCAGTTTTCTTGTATAGCGCGTTATGGTATCCTGGTCGGATGTAAGAGGATATTGTGAAAAGATCTGACTACGAATTTGTTTAAGTGAAACGTTTCTGTGTTTGCCCGTCGGGGCCAATCGACGGGTTCGTTTTTGTTTTTAAAGTCGCAAACAGACTGTTTCAATGGTTGTTTTAAAGTCGCGGATGGACTATTTTGATAAAATGTTTAAAGTCGCGGATGGACTATTTTGATAAAATGTTTAAAGTCGCAGACAGACTATTTTGACGGATGATACGAATTATATATCTTCAGTAAAACTGCGACATCTCGCATTTCTTGAGGATACGCTTTTCGTTATCCGGAGTGTTTATGTGTTAGGAATCGATAAATTGAGAAAGAGAATTTTATTGCAAAAATTTCAAAAATTTCGAATACGAATGCGGGGTTTTTAAACCTTTTGTGGGAGCTGTCGGCGAGATCCCTAGTTCTAATACCCGAAGGTGGCTAAACCTAATTGAGTCGCAGCTCGAAAAACAAAAACGGAAAGTTGACTAAAATGTTCTAAGTGCTAAGTTTGCTCTGAAAAGTGATGATCTCTATGCCTCTCGCCTTGAGCTCCTTATATACTTCCTCCAAGGTCGGTTTACGCTTCCCCCTTTTTCCCTTAAGCCGTCATAGTCGAAAAATGGGAATATTCGATTTTTTCCGATCTTCATGATTATCTGCGGAAAGTTTCCATTTATTCGCGGAAACTGATGCTTATCCTCCAAGCATAAACCGTCATAAGGTTTTTTGGTTTTTAAGAATTCAGAAGTGGGCCTCGAATCAAGTTTAGGATCCTTTGGGCCGTATTTTTGATTTGAGACGTTTTTATGATTTCTCCGATAAAGTTAAGTTTCCGCGGTTTTATCGTAAACCGAACGGACGATCCCATTTGATCGAGAGATCAAGAAACGGTTAGTCGCGAGTTGCGGAGAACGGCTATACGGATAGTCGAGAATGCATAGTTTTATGTCGGATCGTCGTTTCGGAAGACTTCGGACTTTTCAGAGAATGGTCGATATACGAACGCTCTATACGGAGCTCTGTCGCTATAGCGACCGAGCCTGACTCGTGGTTCGGTCGCTATAGCGACTGTAATCGAAGCTCGGTCGCTATACCGAGCGTGGTCTCGTGATCCGTTCGCTATAGCAACCGAGCTCTTGTTAATGACGATCGGGTTTGTGCCGTGGACTGAGATCCGTTGTCCAAGCGGTCGAAACAATCGCGAAGCTACGATGCTCTTAGGATGCTTGTTTGCGGATGTTTGGACCTTTGATAAAATTGTTCCGTTTGATTTAAGAAATCGTTACTTTCCTAAATCGTTGATTTCTTAAGTAGTTGATTAAGAAATCGTTAATTTCTTAAGCTGTTGCTTAAGAAATCGTTGATTTCTTAAGTCGTTGATTAAGAAATTGTTGTTTTAAGAAATCGTAGATTTCTTAAATCCTTGATTAAAAAATCGTTGTTTTAAAGAATCGTTGTCGTAAAACAAGATTTTTCCGCAATTTTTTCGTATAAGTTTTCCTTTCCCGAAAAAGTAGAAATTCTTAAGTAAATAATTTTTAACGGAAATTTGGATGCCAACTTTGCCTTGTCCGATTTCGACCCCAACAAGGAATAAGCTATCCTACTTTTTATTCAGATGACTCCAGATTAGCCTGTTCGGACATTTGGCAATTTCTTCATGATTCTTATTAAACTAGATGGAACCACGATGTAAGAAGATTTATTTGAAACCATTAGTCAGTATAGAATCACCAGAAGTTGATTAAATCTCATAGGAGTTATGAGGAAGAAGCTATCCCACTTTCTATTCAGATGATTCCAGATTAGCCTGTTTGGACTTATAGCAATATCTTAATGATTCTTATCAAACCAGGATGAACCAAGATGTAACAAGGTTTATTTGAAACCATTAATCAGTATACAATCACCAGGAAGTTGAATAAATCTCATAGGAGTTATGAGGAAGAAGCTATTCCACTTTCTATTCAGATGATTTCAGATTAGCCTGTTCGGATATTTAGTAATATCTTCATGATTCTTATAAAACCAGGATGAACCAAGATGTAAGAAGCTTTATTTGAAACAATTAATCAGTATA
>NC_079519.1:14984866-15081419 GCF_000801105.2 Raphanus sativus
GAGGAAGAAGCTGTCCAATTTTCTATTCAGATGATTTCAGATTAGCTTGTTCGGACATATGGCAATATATTCATGATTCTTATCAAACCAAAAGGAACCAAGATGTAAGAAGCTTGATTTGAAACCATTAGTCAGTATAGAATCAACAGGAAGTTGAATAAATCTTATAGGAGTTATGAGTTGGAAGATATGCCACTTTCTAATTATATGATTCTAGATTATCCTGTTCGGACATATGGAATTATCTTCATAGTTTTTATCAAACCAGAACGGAACAAGATATAAGAAGCTTGATTTGAAACCATTTATCAGTGTAGAATGACCAGAAAGTTGAATAAATCTCATAGGAGTTATGATGAAGAAGCTAATCCACTTTATATTCAGATGATTCCAGATTAGCCTGTTCGGACATATGACAATATCTTCATGATTCTTTTCAAACCAGAAGAGACAAGATGTAAGAAGGTTGATTTGAAACCATTAATCAGTATAGAATCACCAGGAGGTTGAATAAATCTCATAGGAGTTATGACGAAGAAGCTATTCCACTTTCTATTCAGATGATTTCAGATTAGTATGTTCGGACATATGGCAATATCTTCATGATTCTTATCAAACCAGAAGGAACCAAGATGTAAGAAGCATGATTTGAAACCATTAGTAAGTGTAGAATGACCAGGAAGTTGAATAAATTTCATAGGAGTTATGAGGAAGAAGCTAATCCACTTTCTATTCAGATGATTCCATATTAACCTGTTCGGACATATGTCAATATCTTCATGATTCTTATCAAACCAGAAGTAACCAAGATGTAAGAAGCTTGATTTGAAACCATTAATCAGTGTATAATGACCAGGAATTTGAATCAATCTCATAGGAGTTATGAGGAAGAAGGTATTCCACTTTCTATTTAGATGATTCCAGATTAGCCTGCTCAGACACATGTCAATATCTTCATGATTCTTATCAAACCAGAAGGAAACAAGATGTAGGAAGCTTGATTATAAACCAGAAATCAGTATAGAATCACCAGGAAGTTGAATAAATCTCATAGGAGTTATGACGAAGAAGCTATCCCATTTTCTATTCAGATGATTCCAGATTAGTCTGTTCGGACATATGGCAATATCTTCATGATTCTAATCAAACCAGAAGAAACCAAGATGTAAAAAGATTGATTTGAAACCATTAATCAGTGTAGAATGACCAAGAAGTTGAATGAATCTCATAGGAGTTATGAGGAAGAAGCTATCCCACTTTATATTTAGATTATTCCAGATTAGTCTGTTCGGACATATGACAATATCTTCATGATCTTTATAAAACAAGTAGAACCAAGATGTAAGAAGCTTGATTTAAAACCATTAATCAGTGTAAATTAACCAGGAAGTTGAATAAATCTCATAGGAGTTATGACGAAGAAGCTAATCCACTTTTTATTCAGCTGATTCCAGATTAGCATGTTCGGACATATGGTTATATCTTCATGATTCTTATCAAACCAGAACGAACCAAGATGTAAGAAGGTTGATTTGAAACTATTAATCAATATAGAATCACAAGGAGGTTGAATAAATCTCATAGGATTTATGACGAAGAAGCTATCCCACTTTCTATTCAAATGATTCCAGATTAGTCTGTTCGGACATATGGCAATATCTCCATGATTCTTATCAAACCAGAAGGAACCAAGATGTAAGAATAATGATTTGAAACCATTAATCAGTGTAGAATGACCAGGAAGTTGAATAAATCTCATAGGACTTATGAGGAAGAAGCT
The DNA here is from genome assembly GCF_000801105.2 of Raphanus sativus. NCBI lineage: Eukaryota > Viridiplantae > Streptophyta > Magnoliopsida > Brassicales > Brassicaceae > Raphanus > Raphanus sativus. The sequence goes on from NC_079519.1 coordinate 14,986,647, forward strand.
ATCCCACTCTCTATTCAAATGATTCCAGATTAGTCTATTAGGACATATGGAAATATCTTCATGATTCTTATCAAACCAGAAGGAACCAAGATGTAAGAATCTTGATTTTAAACCATTAATCAGTATAGAATCACCAGGAAGTTGAATAAATCTCATAGGAGTTATGAGGAAGAAGCTATCTTACTTTATATTCAGATGATTCCAGATTAGCCTGTTCCGACATATGGGAATATCTTCATGATTCTTATCGAACCAGAATGAACGAAGATGTAAGAAGCTTGATTTGAAACCATTAATCAGTGTAGAATGACCAGGAAGTTGAATAAATCACATAGGAGTTACGAGAAAGAAGTTAATCCACTTTCTATTTCGATGATTCCAGATTAGCATGTTCGGACATATGCAATATCTTCATGATTCTTATAAAACCAGAAGGAACCAAGATGTAAGAAGCTTGATTCTAAAACTTTAATCAGTGTAAAATGAACAGGAAGTTGAATAAATCTCATAGCAATTGTGAGGAAGAAGCTATCCCACTTTCTATTCAGATGATTCCAGATTAGTCTTTTCGGAAATATGACAATATCTTCATGATTCTTATCAAACAAGAAGGAACCAAGATGTAAGAAGCTTGATTTGAAACCATTAATCAGAGTAGAATGACCAGGAATTTAAATAAACTCATAGGATTTATGAGGAAGGAGCTATCCCACTTTCTATTCAGATAATTCCAGATTAGCATGTTCAGACATATGGCAATATCTTCATGCTTCTTATCAAACCAGAAGGAATCAAAATGTAAGAAGCTTAATTTGAAACCATTAATCAGTATAGAATCACCAGAAAGTTGAATAAATCTAATAGGACTTGATGAGGAAGAAGCTATCCCACTTTCTATTCAAATGATTCCAGATTAGTCTGTTCGGACATATGGAAATATCTTCATGTTTCTTATCAAACCAGAAGGAACCAAGATGTAGAAGCTTGATTTGAACTATTAATCTGTGTAGAATCATCAGGAAGTTGAATAAATCTCATAGGAGTTATGACGAAGAATCTATACCACTTTCTATTCAGATGATTCCAGATTAGCCTGTTCAGACATATGGCAATATCTTCATGATTCTTATCAAACCAGGATGAACCAAGATGTAAAAAGCTTTATTTGAAACCATTAACCAGTATAGAATGACCAGGAAGTTTAATAAATCTCATAGGAGTTATGAGGAAGAAGCTATCCCACTTTCTATTTAGATGATTCTAGATTAGCCTGTTCGGACATATGGCAATGTCTTCATGATTCTTATCAAACGAGAAGGAACCAAGATGTAAGAAGGTTGATTTGAAACCATTAATCAGAATATAATCACCAGGAAGTTGAATAAATCTCATAGGAGTTATGAGGAAGAAGCTATCCCACTTTCTATTCAGATGATTCCAGATTAGCCTGTTTAGACAATATGGTAATATATTCATGATTCTTTTCAAACCAGAAGGAACCAAGATGTAAGTGATATACCATGGATTTCACCCATTTTCTAACATGGTATAGTAGTATTTTATTATATAACTAATGTTTTTTCTAGCCTGTTAGGTATGTTTTCAGGTTCAGGAGCGTTTCATGATAAAGTGATGTTTTTGGAGCATTTTGGAGTACAAGCGATAATACACCCGAGTTGACCATTCAAGACCAAGTCGGAAGTCAACATTGTAATTAGAATCGATCGATACTCATCCGGAATGGTCGATCGATGTAGTTGAGAAGATCCGCGTACTAGAAGATTATAATCGATTGATAGACATCTCGTGTTGTCGATCCATATCGAGGACGAAATGGTTTAACCGACTACTTCACCAAGACTTCACCAAATTAAGAGATTGCCCCTGACGAGTTTTTAACCTAATGGAAATGCTTAAATATTCCTGCAAAGTGTTTTTGGCGGCAAGAAAGCTTTGACAAGTCTAAGCAAGCAACAAGTCTTGAGAGACAAAGCAGAGAGTGTGAGAGAAAGACTAGAGTTTTATATGTTTTGAGAGATTGGAGAGATCAGAGAGATTTGTGAACTCCATTTGTTTTCTATTCCTTATCTATGCAATTCTTTTATCTATCTTATATTATGAATTGCTTAGCTATGTCTGAGTAGTCTACTTGTTAGATCAAGGGTTTAAATAGGTTTGTGGGATTAGCCCCAAACTATAATTGCTAAGTTGTGATATTCATCAAATAGATTGCACCCTAAGCTTGTTCTCTAGAGTAGCTAACTAGAGCATAGATCACTAGGATCTTTGATATCTTGAATTATCTGTTTGAACTAGTTGTCTCCTTGGAGAAGAGCTAACCGCCCTCCTTGAGACATAGTGTTCACTATCGGCTCGCGCCTAGGCATATCTAGAAGCCGTCGATCGAAATCCCGACAGGTGAATTGATAGGCGCTGAGAAAGGTGTATCGCTCGATATCTCTAAAGGATATCGATCGACTCTTTTTCTGGTCAACATACGACAGTTGAGGCCAGAGATCTAGATTAGTTAACCAGTGAGACATCACTGAGAGTTAAGCGGCTGAGTTCTATAGTATCATGAAAACAACTTGTTAGGCATTTATAAGTATTATAATCTCCATTCCTGAATAAAAGTCCTATGTCTAGCACTCTTTATTATCATTTAAGCAACCATCATATTGTTAGTTAGAGCAACTACCTTGCTCATTTTAGGATTGTTATTTACATTTCATCATCAAAACCAACTTCACCTATGATTGATTAATTGATTAGATTTAATTGGTTCCCTAGCTCCTCGTGATTCGATCCCTAAGTACTACAGCTGAACCTCTTATTTGAGAGAGTAAGCTTTATAGAGTAATTTGAGCAGTATCAGTAAGAAGCTTAATTTTAAACCAATAATCAGTATAGAATAACCAGGAAGTTGAATAAATCTCATAGGAGTTATGAGGAAAAAACTATCCCACTTTCAATTCAGATGATCCTAGATTAGCATGTTCGGACATATGGAAATATCTTCATGATTCATATCAAACCAGGATGAAACAAAATCTAAGAAGCTTAATTTGAAACCATTAATCAGTATTGAATGACCAAGAAGTTAAATAAATCTCATAGGAGTTATGAGGAAGAAGCTATGCCACTTTCTATTCATATGATTCCAGATTAGCTTGTTCGGACATATGGCAATATCTTCATGATTCATTTCAAACCAGGATGAACCATGATGAAAAAAGCTTAATTTGAAACCATTAATCAGTGTAGAATGACCAGGAAGTTGAATAAATCTCATAGAAGTTTTGAGGAAGAAGCTATCCCATTTTCTATTCAGATGATTCCAGATTAGCATGTTCAGACATATGGCAATATCTTCATGATTCTTACAAACCAGAAGGAACCAAGATGTAACAAGCTTTATTTGAAACCATTAGTAAGTATAGAATCACCAGGAAGTCGAATAAATCTTATAGGAGTTATGAGAAAGAAACTATCCCACTTTCTTTATATGATTCTAGATTAGCTTGTTCGGACATATGGAATTATCTTCATGATTCTTATCAAACCAGAACGAACCAAGCTGTAAGAAGCTTGATTTGAAACAATTAATCAGTGTAGAATGACCAGAAAGTTTAATAAATCTCATAGGAGTTATGACGAAGAAGCTAATCCACTTTCTATTCAGATGATTCCATATTAGCCTGTTCGGACATATGGTTATATCTTCATGATTCTTATCAAACCAGAAGGAACCAAAATGTAAGAAGGTTGATTTGAAACCGTTAATCAGTATAGAATCACAATGAGGTTGAATAAATCTCATAGGAGTTATGACAAAGAAGATATCGCACTTTCTATTCAGATGATTCCAGATAAGTCTGTTCGGACATATGGCAATATCTTTATGATTCTTATCAAACAAGAAGGAACCAAGATGTAAGAAGAATGATTTGAAACCATTAATCAGTCTAGAATGACCAGGAAGTTGAATAAATCTATAGGAGTTATGACGAAGAAGCTGATCCACTTTCTATTCAGATGATTCCAGATTATCATGTTCAGACATATGGCAATATCTTCATGATTCTTACAAACCAGAAGGAACCAAGATGTAACAAGCTTTATTTGAAACCATTAATCAGTATAGAATCACCAGGAAGTTGAATAAGTCTTATAGGAGTTATGAGGAAGAAGCTATCCCACTTTCTATTCAGATGATTTCAGATTAGCCTTCTCGGACATATGGGAATATCTTCATGATTCTTATCAAACCAGAAGGAACCAAGATGTAAGAATCTTGATTTGAAACCATTAATCAGTGTAGAATGACCAGGAAATTGAATAAATCACATAGGAGTTAGGGGAAGAAGCTATGCTACTTTCTATTCAGATGATTCCTGTTCGGACATATGGCAATATCTTCATGATTCTTTTCAAACCAGGATGAACCAAGATGTAAGAAGCTTGATTTGAACCATTAATCAGTGTAGAATGACCAGGAAGTTGAATAAATCTCATAGGAGTTTTGAGGAAGAAGCTATCCAATTTTCTATTCAGATGATTTCAGATTAGCTTGTTCGGACATATGTCAATATCTTCATGATTCTTATCAAACCAGAAGGAACCAAGATGTAAAGAAGCTTGATTTGAAACCATTAGTCAGTATAGAATCAACAGGAAGATGAATAAATCTTATAGGAGTTTTGAGTTGGAAGATATGCCACTTTCTAATTATATGATTCTAGATTATCCTGTTCGGACATATGGAATTATCTTCATAATTTTTATCAAACCAGAACGGAACAAGATGTAAGAAGCTGATTTTGAAACATTAATCAGTGTTAGAATGACCAGAAAGTTGAATAAATCTCATAGGAGTTATGACGAAGAAGCTAATCCACTTTCTATTCAGATGATTCCATATTAGCCTGTTCGGACATAAGGTTATATCTTCATGATTCTTATCAAACCAGAAGGAACCAAAATGTAAGAAGGTTGATTTGAAAACCATTAATCAGTATAGAATCACAATGAGGTGAATAAATCTCATAGGAGTTATGACAAAGAAGATATCGCACTTTCTATTCAGATGATTCCAAATTAGTCTGTTCGGACATATGGCAATATCTTTATGATTCTTATCAAAAAAGAAGGAACCAAGATGTAAGAAGAATGATTTGAAACCATTAATCTGTCTAGAATGACCAGGAAGTTGAATAAATCTATTAGGAGTTATGACGAAGAAGCTGATCCACTTCTATTCAGATGATTCCAGATTATCTGTTCAGACATATGGCAATATCTTCATGATTCTTACAAACCAGAAGGAACCAAGATGTAACAAGCTTTATTTGAAACCATTAATCAGTATAGAATCACCAGGAAGTTGAATAAGTCTTATAGGAGTTATGAGGAAGAAGCTATCCCACTTTCTATTCAGATGATTTCAGATTAGCCTTCTCGGACATATGGGAATATCTTCATGATTCTTATCAAACCAGAAGGAACCAAGATGTAAGAATCTTGATTTGAAACCATTAATCAGTGTAGAATGACCAGGAAATTGAATAAATCACATAGGAGTTAGGGGGAAGAAGCTATGCTACTTTCTATTCAGATGATTCCTGTTCGGACATATAGCAATATCTTCATGATTCTTTTCAAACCAGGATGAACCAAGATGTAAGAAGCTTGATTTGAAACCATTAATCATTGTAGAATGACCAGGAAGTTGAATAAATCTCATAGGAGTTTTGAGGAAGAAGCTATCCAATTTTCTATTCAGATGATTTCAGATTAGCTTGTTCGGACATATGTCAATATCTTCATGATTCTTATCAAACCAGAAGGAACCAAGATGTAAGAAGCTTGATTTGAAACCATTTGTCAGTATAGAATCAACAGGAAGTTGAATAAATCTTATAGGAGTTATGAGGTAGAAGATATCCCACTTTCTAATTATATGATTCTAGATTAGCGTGTTCGGACATATGGAATTATCTTCATGATTCTTATCAAACCAGAACAAACCAATATGTAAGAAGCTTTATTTGAAACAATTAATCAGTGTAGAATGACCAGAAATTTGAATAAATCTCATAGGAGTTATGACGAAGAAGCTAATCCACTTTCTATTCCGATGATTCCAGATTAGCCTGTTCGGACATATGGCAATATCTTAATGATTCTTTTCAAACCAAAAGAGACAAGATGTAAGAAGGTTGATTAATTGATTTGAAACCATTAATCAGTATAGAATCACCAGGAGGTTGAATAAATCTCATAGGAGTTATGACGAAGAAGCTATCCCACTTTCTATTCAGATGATTCCAGATTAGTATGTTCGGACATATGGCAATATCTTCATGATTCTTATCAAACCAAAACGAACCAAGATGTAAGAAGCTTGATTTGAAACAACTAATCAGTGTAGAATGACCAGAAAGTTGAATAAATCTCATAGGAGTTATGACGAAGAAGCTAATCCACTTTCTATTCAGATGATTCCAGATTAGCCTGTTCGGACATATGGTTATATCTTCATGATTCTTATCAAACCAGAAGGAACCAAGATGTAAGAAGGTTGATTTGAAACCATTAATCAGTATAGAATCACAAGGAGGTTGAATAAATCTCATAGGAGTTATGAAGAAGAAGCTATCCCACTTTCTATTCAGATGATTCCAGATTTGTCTGTTCGGACATATGGCAATATCTATGATTCTTATCAAACCAGAAGGAACCAAGATGTAAGAAGAATGATTTAAAACATTAATAAGTGTAGAATTGCCAGGAAGTTGAATAAATCTCATAGGAGTTAGGAGGAAGAAGCAAATACACTTTCTATTCAGATGATTCCAGATTAGCATCTTCAGACATATGACAATATCTTCATGATTCTTACAAACCAGAAGGAACCAAGATGTAACAAGCTTTATTTGAAACCGTTGATCAGTATAGAATCAACAGGAAGATGAATAAGTCTTATAGGAGTTATGAGGAAGAAGCTATCTCACTTTCTCTTCAGATGATTTCAAATTAGCCTGCTCGGACTTATGATAATATCTTGATGATTCTTATCAAACCAGAAAGAACCAAGATGTAAGAATCTTGATTTGAAACCATTAATCAGTGTAGAATGACCAGGAAGTTGAATAAATCACATAGTAGTTAGGAGGAAGAAGCTATGCTACTTTCTATTCAGATGATTCAAGATTAGCCTGTTCGGACATATGGCAATATCTTCATGATTCTTTTCAAACCAGGATGCACCAGGATGTAAGAAGCCAGATTTGAAACCATTAATCAGTGTAGAATGACCAGGAAGTTGAATAAATATCATAGGAGTTTTGAGGAAGAAGCTATCCAATTTTCTATTCAGATGATTTCAGATTAGCTTGTTCGGACATATGGCAATATATTCATGATTCTTATCAAACCAAAAGGAACCAAGATGTAAGAAGCTTGATTTGAAACCATTAGTCAGTATAGAATCAACAGGAAGTTGAATAAATCTTATAGGAGTTATGAGTTGGAAGATATGCCACTTTCTAATTATATGATTCTAGATTATCCTGTTCGTACATATGGAATTATCTTCATAGTTTTTATCAAACCAGAACGGAACAAGATATAAGAAGCTTGATTTGAAACCATTTATCAGTGTAGAATGACCAGAAAGTTGAATAAATCTCATAGGAGTTATGATGAAGAAGCTAATCCACTTTATATTCAGATGATTCCAGATTAGCCTGTTCGGACATATGACAATATCTTCATGATTCTTTTCAAACCAGAAGAGACAAGATGTAAGAAGGTTGATTTGAAACCATTAATCAGTATAGAATCACCAGGAGGTTGAATAAATCTCATAGGAGTTATGACGAAGAAGCTATTCCACTTTATATTCAGATGATTTCAGATTAGTATGTTCGGACATATGGCAATATCTTCATGATTCTTATCAAACCAGAAGGAACCAAGATGTAAGAAGCATGATTTGAAACCATTAGTAAGTGTAAAATGACCAGGAAGTTGAATAAATTTCATAGGAGTTATGAGGAAGAAGCTAATCCACTTTCTATTCAGATGATTCCATATTAACCTGTTCGGACATATGTCAATATCTTCATGATTCTTATCAAACCAGAAGTAACCAAGATGTAAGAAGCTTGATTTGAAACCATTAATCAGTGTATAATGACCAGGAATTTGAATCAATCTCATAGGAGTTATGAGGAAGAAGGTATTCCACTTTCTATTTAGATGATTCCAGATTAGCCTGCTCAGACACATGTCAATATCTTCATGATTCTTATCAAACCAGAAGGAAACAAGATGTAGGAAGCTTGATTATAAACCAGAAATCAGTATAGAATCACCAGGAAGTTGAATAAATCTCATAGGAGTTATGACGAAGAAGCTATCCCATTTTCTATTCAGATGATTCCAGATTAGTCTGTTCGGACATATGGCAATATCTTCATGATTCTAATCAAACCAGAAGAAACCAAGATGTAAAAAGATTGATTTGAAACCATTAATCAGTGTAGAATGACCAAGAAGTTGAATGAATCTCATAGGAGTTATGAGGAAGAAGCTATCCCACTTTATATTTAGAATATTCCAGATTAGTCTGTTCGGACATATGACAATATCTTCATGATCTTTATAAAACAAGTAGAACCAAGATGTAAGAAGCTTGATTTAAAACCATTAATCAGTGTAAATTAACCAGGAAGTTGAATAAATCTCATAGGAGTTATGACGAAGAAGCTAATCCACTTTTTATTCAGCTGATTCCAGATTAGCATGTTCGGACATATGGTTATATCTTCATGATTCTTATCAAACCAGAACGAACCAAGATGTAAGAAGGTTGATTTGAAACTATTAATCAATATAGAATCACAAGGAGGTTGAATAAATCTCATAGGATTTATGACGAAGAAGCTATCCCACTTTCTATTCAAATGATTCCAGATTAGTCTGTTCGGACATATGGCAATATCTCCATGATTCTTATCAAACCAGAAGGAACCAAGATGTAAGAATAATGATTTGAAACCATTAATCAGTGTAGAATGACCAGGAAGTTGAATAAATCTCATAGGAGTTATGAGTAAGAAGCTAATCCACTTTCTATTCAGATGATTCCAGATTAGCATGTTCAGACATATGGCAATATCTTCATGATTCTTACAAACCAGAAGGAACCAAGATGTAACAAGCTTTATTTGAAACCATTAATTACTATAGAATCACCAGGAAGTTGAATAAGTCTTATACTAGTTATGAGTAAGAAGCTATCCCACTTTCTATTCAGATGATTCCATATTAGCCTGCTCGGACATATGGCAATATCTTCATGATTCTTATCAAACCAGAAGGAACCAAGATGTAAGAATCTTAATTTGAAACCATTAATCAATGTAGAATGACCCGGAAGTTGAATAACTCAGATAGGAGTTAGGAGGAAGAAGCTATCCTACTTTCTATTCAGATGATTCTTTTCAAACCAGGATGAACCAAGATGTAAGAAGCTTGATTTGAAACCATTAATCAGTGTAGAATGACCAGGAAGTTGAATAAATCTCATAGGAGTTTTGAGGAAGAAGCTATCCAATTTTCTATTTAGATAATTTTAGATTAGCTTGTTCGGACATATGAGAATATCTTCATGATTCTTATTAAACCAGAAGGAACCAAGATGTAAGAAGCTTGATTTGAAACCATTTGTTAGTATAGAATCAACAGGAAGTTGAATAAATCTTATAGGAGTTATGAAGTAGAAGATATCCCACTTTCTAATTATATGATTCTAAATTAGCATGTTCGGACATATGGAATTATCTTCATGATTCTTATCAAACCAGAACGAACCAAGATGTAAGAAGCTTGAATTTGAAACCATTAATCAGTGTAGAATGACCAGAAAGTTGAATAAATCTCATAGGAGTTATGACGAAGAAGCTAATCCACTTTATATTCAGATGATTCCAGATTAGCCTGTTCGGACATATGTGATGCGGCCATCAAACCAGTGGTCGAACCAGAGGTCAACCAACCTGCCCAAACCGGCCACTTTGGAGGTACCAGCGTAAGAGGACCAGTCCCAGGCGAATATCTCAAAGTGTGGAGCACCATCAGCTCCAGCTCCAAAAGTGTGGAGCACCATCAGTTCCAGAAGAGAAGAAATGACAATGTTCAGACCAGGGGCGTGATCATTTCCCATCTTTTTAAAGAAGAGCCACCCAGATGCACAATCCATTACCAAGCCAAAATTGTATCAAGGTAAGGTTCTAAACTCCCAAAAGAGAATGAAACCTGACTTGCTCTATTGTGGTGTATCAGGTTATCCAGTTTTGAGGTCAAAACCTTCACAAGGGGGAGGGAATGATGCGGCCATCAAACCAGTGGTCGAACCAGAGGTCAACCAACCTGCCCAAACCGGCCACTTTGGAGGTACCAGCGACAGAGGACCAGTCCCAGGCGAATATCTCAACAACCAGAAGGTCTTTTGTCATGAATCCAACTCATTAAGGATTCACTAAGGCTTGGAATTACAAGAAAAGTTTTACGGGGGAAGAAGTTATGAATTTTACAAACCGGAGGTTCTCCAGCCCATCCATCTGCAAGTACCCGACTTTTGAAGGAGATTCAAGCTCAATAAAGGAGCGACCTGAACCAAAGCCGATCATAGGATTCAAGAGGAGTCTCTCAGCTTTCCAGAAAGGCCGATATCAGGAGAAATGGCCACGGAATTATGAAGTTATGATCCATTCTCCAAAACCGGTCAAACCAGTTCTACACCTGCCTCAATTGGAAGTTAACCGGTTCAATCAACTTCAAACCAGACATTGGCGTCCAGGAGATCATTTCAACCAATCAGGAGGTAATCAAGAAGTCCTTAGCTACACCAGAACCCATGAGATCAGTTGGTTCAATGAAGACTACTTAAATCAAACCGGAGCTATTTATGGAAAGATTGGACAATCTTTCGGTTTGATCATTTCCAAGCCATTCCAATCCGACTAGAAGACATCAGGACTAAACCAAGACGTCCAGGAGACATTAAAGGAGTCTAAGCAGAGTTCTACAAGTCCCTACCATGCACCAGCCCCCATTGGATCAGGAGGATCCACACTTACACCAAACTGTCTTATTTGGAGATGCATGCAATAAAGCTCCAACAGCTCTTTTCTCTTGAGATCAGACACGACATCAGCTCATTCCAGACAGTAAAGAAGATTCCCAGGAAGCTCACTTATCCCCTTAAACCATCCAGGTTCAAGAAAATATCAAGATACAAGATCATCTCTTTGCGAAGGCCACAAATCAAGCTAAATGCTAGTTTCATGGAGCCATCAAAGCTTTTGCTTCCAAGATTTTTATTTAAAGCTTATTTCTTTCCTTTAGTCAATTTTAGACTGTTAGAGTGTCATTCTGGTGAGCATATATAAGCTCAGTCCCTTTCGTCTTTGTAAATCACCATTGAATTTTATGAATGAAAATGTAGTTTTCTTGTTTTCTTAAAACTATTGTTTCAAGTCTTTAGAGTTTGTGAGAAGCAGCTCCAGAGCAACCAGGCTTATCAAAGTCTCCTTTCACAGAGCTTTTTGGTGTCTATTCAATCCATTTCGTCCATCATCCTATCTGGTTGAGAGATTCAATCAAACCTTCATCCGCAAATCCACTTCAGTCCATCATTTGATCAAGCTGAGAGTGATACACATCCAGCAGCTTGATTCCACCATATCTATCCTTTATCTTTGTCTATTTTACTCTGATTTATTCTTCATATCATTAGCATCTCATTCATCTTCCATTTGTTTCTGTTTTGTTTCATAAAAACTCATAAAAACTCACAAAAATCTATCTTCTTTGTTTTCAGGTTGAACCTCAGTTCATCAAGTCTTATAGTCTGATTTCCAGGCTGTATCATTTGGTATCAGAGCCCAAGCTCCTGGCTAAGGTGATATCTATCTTTGCATTTCATATTTTCTTGCATTTGTTTTGCATTTATAAATTGAAAAAGCCATAAAAACAGTTTCTGCATTTTTGTATTCTTGTTGCATTCAAACAAAATTTATAAAAAGAGGAAGACAAGTTTAATTTCGTGTAGATCATCTAGGATTCAAATTCTATTCATTAGCTTGTTTGCATTCATTGCCCAGCTCAACTTGCCATACTTATATTTTGTGCATTCATTTCAAAAAAAAAATCTGCATCTTGCAATTTTTGATTCTTGCATTGAAAAGTTAAAAAAAGCATATCATTTTAATTTCGTGCATATCATATTTGTTTCATCATTTTTGATATTTGCATTCATAAAAAAATAAAATAAAAGGTTGTTTGCATTCATTTAGCTAATTGTTTTCATTTTCAAAAAGTCAAAAAAATATGCATTAAGTTGTTTCCATTTCTATTTGCATTGCATATCAAATCTGAAAATTGAAAAAAAATCATCCTAGTTATTGTTTCATATCATATTTGTCTATCCATTTCGTGCTTGCATCAGAAAAGAAAATAAAAAGTTTTTATTGCATAGTTTAGTTCATTTGGTTCATTATTTACATAATTTATCGGTTTAGTGTAAATTACATTTTGCATTTGATTTATTTTGGTTAGACCAAAGCTTTCCATACCTTCACTTAATCTTTGAGATTGTTTTCAGGGAGCAATGGAAGAGGAGAGACATGGCCAAAACCAAAGGGCCAAGCTGAGCCAAGAGTTGACAGCTTTGCAAGAGGTCAATGATCGGATTGCTATGTTGAGGAAAAGAACTAAGGCACAAGGCAAACGTCCACAGCCAGGAGAAAGAAGTTTTGGAGATGCACCAGAGGCTGTCTATGTCGAGCCCAAACCACCAGATCCTTCAAGGATCAAGAAAAATCCAAATTCTAAAACCCCCAAACTTAGGGGGGGTTATTCAAACAAGAATTTGTATGGAATTCAGTGATTTTTAAAGTTGATGGATTTTTAAAAGTTAAGTAAACTTAACAAATATTTTACGTGGATTTCCATTGATTGTTATTGATATTCAAAGATTTGATTATATTTTATATTTCCAAAAAAATATCTTTCTAAGGTAATTTATAAAACACTTATAGAACATTCCCAAATTTTATAATGTAACGAACACTAGTAACAATGATCCAATATCCACTCTGGAAAAGACAAAAGGAGATGATGAATGCTTTAAATGTCATTTTCTTCTCCTGCTGGTGAATAAACAATTCCGCTGTCTATGTCAACGATAAAACTGCACCTCGAAGAATGAGTTGGTAGAAAGAAGGATCGTCGGCCATGAATGACATGTTTCCACTTACGCTGTTCTTTGAAGATGATGAAATTCAAACATTGCTTCTTGTTATGGTGTTAGAACATCATCTCTTTTTTTTGCATGGGTCACGTTCTACTTGTTACAGAGTTGAAATGAATGGGTAAATGTTCATATTATTATTACTTGTTTGTGTAATGCTACAGAATCAAAAGTGTTTTTTTTTTTTTATGTATATGGATTTGGAAAATCTTATGGGTATCCATCATATTTTAAAAGTTGAGTCTCATGAGTTAAAAAGTAAAGAATTTATATACCAATAACAATAGAGTTTGATGGAATTACAAAATCATTAAAATGTAAACTTTTTGAATAACAATGGATTTTGGAAGGACTTTAAAAATCTTCAAAGCAATAACAATGGAGTTTACAAAGATTTTCTAAATCCATAAATCAATAATGATCGATTTTCAAAATTTCATAACTCTTGTAAAATTTCATAACTCTTATAACTCTTTTGCTAATAAAGTTGAACTCTTTAAATTTTTAGGAAAAAGAGGTTATCTTAGATGGGAGAGGAACCTTGATGAATGGTTTCACTACAACAACAAATTGAAGGAAGAAAGGCTAGCTTATGCCATTGATCATCTAAAAGGAGATGCCTTTAAATGGTGGGTTCAAGAAGTAGATGATAGATGGTTTTACAAGGAGCCAACTATCAAAACGTGGGGAGCACTTAAGAATGACATGAGGTATGAGTTTGCACCAGGTTATAAAAGATCTCAGATCAAGGAGCAGTACCCAAGGAGGTATCCAACTCATGGATCCCAAGAAGCAAGAGAAGCTGTCCAAAAAGAGGGTCAAAGAAGCTTACCTCAACAAACCAACTTTCAGCCAAACCAGGGGCACGCCAGTGTCCATTGCTTAGGCCAGAAAGGTGACATCCTAAAGGTTATGGAGGTGAGTAAAAACGTCAGCCAAGACACCTTGAGCAGACCCAAAGAAGAGCTAAACAAACCAGTACTTCAAGCAAAGGCTATGGTAAGTCTTATACTTGATAAATTGGTTTATGTATCATCTCCCACTGGTATGAGTCACTTGTCTTTGTCCAAGGATATTAAGACAGGTCTTGAGGTCCAGAAAGACATGACCCCCACACCCTTGTTGGAATCAAGAGTTGTCCATGATTTATTTCAAAGAAAAATGGAGACTCCAAACCAAAAGAAAGAAGAGGTATCAACCCAAGGTAAGTCTTCTAACTTTAAAAATTTAAAAGATCAGACATGTTATAGATGCCATAAAAGAGGACACTTTGCTGTGACTTGCCCCACTAAGCAAGAATTGATCGAATAGAAAACAGATTTATCTTTAAAAAGTGATAGTTTTATTCAATCTGATTTATTGGTTCAAAATTCTGGTATAGTGCACTTGTTTTTGCCAAGGAATTTTGAACCAGGAATAACAAAAGAAAGAGAGCCTAGAGGAAGAGATCCCACGTCCCTAGAAAGGCACACCATCAGCATTACATGTGCAAAACAGAATGAAGGAGAAGCTGGCAAAAAAGAGAAAATCATACTTCAACTTTTTGATGTAATCAAAGTAAGTATGAATTTTAAACATTCTGTTTTTAAATCTTACCCCACAGATATAATGCATTTGTCTTTGCCAAGAAATTGTTTTTCAGAAGAATATCACACCAACCAAGATAAGAGGGTGCAAAAGAAGCAGCCATCAATCCAAAGCTGTCCAAAGAAGAATTTAATTCTTCATCATGCTGATGCACCCATGGTAAATTCGACCATATCACATTCTGTTTATGAAACTCCAGTATCAGATATAATTCACTTTGTCTTTATCCAGAATGTTGAAAAAATTTCAGGTTGCAAAGAAGAAAGCTTTAAAGATATCCCACCGGATACTCTTTTATTGCTTGGAGAATCAGTCCCAAAGATGGTCAGGACCATCAAATCCAAAAGTGTGGAGCACCATCAGCTCCAGAAGAGAAGAAATGACAATGTCCAGACCAGGGGCGTGATAATTTCCCATCTTTTTAAAGAAGAGCCACCCAGATGCACAATCCATTACCAAGCCAAAATTGTATCAAGGTAAGGTTCTAAACTCCCAAAAGAGAATGAAACCTGACTTGCTCTATTGTGGTGTATCCGGTTATCCAGTTTTGAGGTCATAACCTTCACAAGGGGGAGGGAATGATGCGGCCATCAAACCAGTGGTCGAACCAGAGGTCAACCAACCTGCCCAAACCGGCCACTTTGGAGGTACCAGCGACAGAGGACCGTCCCAGGCGAATATCTCAACAACCAGAAGGTCTTTTGTCATGAATCCAATTTTCCTAGAAGGCCAACTCATGAAGTATTCACTAAGGATTGGAATTACAAGAAAAGCTTCACGGAGGAAGAAGTTATGAATTTTACAAACCGAAGGTTCCCCAGCCCATCCATCTGCAAGTACCCGAATTTTGAAGGAGATTCAAGCCCAATAAAGGAGCGACCTGAACCAAAGCCGATCATAGGATTCAAGAGGAGTCTCTCAGCTTTCCAGAAAGGCCAATATCAGGAGAAATGGCCACGGAATTATGAAGTTATGATCCATTCTCCAAAACCGGTCAAACCAGTTCTACACCTGCCTCAATTGGAAGCTAACCGGTTCAATCAGCTTCAAATCAGACATTGGCGTCCAGGAGATCATTTCAACCAATCAGGAGGTTATCAAGAAGTCCTTAGCTACACCAGAACCCAGGAGATCAGTTGGTTCAATGAAGACTCACTTAAATCAAACCGGAGCTATTTATGGAAAGATTGGACAATCTTTCGGTTTGATCATTTCCAAGCCATTCCAATCCGACCAGAAGATATCAGGACTAAACCAAGACGTCCAGGAGACATTAAAGGAGTCCAAGCAGAGTTCTACAAGTCCATACCATGCACCAGCCCCCATTGGATCAGGAGGATCCACACTTACACCAAACTGCCTTATTTGGAGATGCTTGCAAAAAAGCTCCAACAGCTCTTTTCTCTTGAGATCAGGCACGACATCAGCTCATTCCAGACAGTAAAGAAGATTCCGAGGAAGCTCACTTATCCCCTTAAACCATCCAGGTTCAAGAAAATATCAAGATACAAGATCATCTCTTTGCAAAGGTCACAAATCAAGCTAAAGGCTAGTTTCATGGAGCCATCAAAGCCTTTGCTTCCAAGATTTTTATTTCAAGTTTATTTCTTTCCTTTTGTCAATTTTAGACTGTTAGAGTGTCATTCTGTCGAGCCTATATAAGCTCAGTCCCTTTCATCTTTGTAAATCACCCTTGAATTTTATGAATGTAAATGCAGTTTTCTAGTTTTCTTAAAACTATTGTTTCAAGTCTTTAGAGTTTGTGAGAAGCAGCTCCAGAGCAACCAGGCTTATCAAAGTCTCCTTTCACAGAGCTTTGTGGTGTCTATTCAATCCATTTCGTCCATCATCCCATCTGGTTGAGAGATTCAATCAAACCTTCATCCGCAAATCCACTTTAATCCATCATTTGAACAAGCTGAGAGTGATACACATCCAGCAGCTTGATTCCACCATATCTATCCTTTATCTTTGTCTATTTTACTCATTCATCTTCCATTTGTTTCTGTTTTGTTTCATAAAAACTCTTAAAAACTCACAAAAATCTATCTTCTTTGTTTTCAGGTTGAACCTCAGTTCATCAAGTCTTATAGTCTGATTTCCAGGCTGTATCAATATGGCAATATCTTCATGATTCTTACCAAACCAGAAGAGACCAGATGTAAGAAGGTTGATTTGAAACCATTAATCAGTATAGAATCACCAGGAGGTTGAATAAATGTGGGAACCGAAATTCGCACCGTCAATATTTCGTATATTTTAGGAAAGTAGGAAAACCCTAATTTCCGAGAGGTCCCAAATTTCTGAGAAACCACACGTCAAGCAATCAGAACACGACAATAACGAGAAATAAAAATAAAATTCGTAAAAAGGGAGCAAGAAAGATTTTATTCCGAATCTGCGTATGAGCGTAACAACAACAAGGTAACGTGCTTCGGCTACGAGAGCTGTCGGCGAGATCCCTAGTTCTAATACCCGAAGGTGGCTAAACCTGATTAAGTCGCAGCTCGAAAACAAAAACGAAAAGTTGCCTAAAATGCTCTAAGTGCTAAGTTTGTTCTGAAAAGTGATGATCTCTATGCCTCTCGCCTTGAACTCCTTATATACTCCCTCCAATGTCGGTTTACGCTTCCCTCTTTTGCCCTTAAGCCGTCATAGTCGAAAAATGGGAATATTCCATTTTTTCCGATCTTCATGATTATCTGCGAGAACTTTCCATTTATCCGCGGAAACTGATGCTTATCCTCCAAGCATAAACCGTCATAAGGTTTATGGTTTTTAAGAAATCGTAAGTGGGTCTCGAATCAAGTTTAGGACCCCTTTGGGCCGTATTTTTGATTTGAGACGTTTTTACGATTTCTCCGTTAAAGTTAAGTTTCCGCGGTTTTATCGTAAACCAAACGGACGATCCCATTTGATCGAGAGATCAAGAAACAGTTAGTCGCGAGTTACGGAGAACGGCTATAAAGATAGTCGAGAATGCATAGTTTTATGTCGTATCGTCGTTTCGGAAGACTTCGGACGTTTTGGAGAATGATCGATATACGAACGCCCGATCGCTATAGCGACCGAACTTTGTCTGCAGCTCGGTCGCTATAGCGACCGAGATCTATCCGCAGCTCGTGGCTCGGTCGCTATAGCGACCGAGCGTGGTCTCGTGATCCGTTCTCTATAGCAACCGAGCTCTTGTTCGTGACCCGATCGCCATTGCGATCGGGTTTGTGCCGTGGACTGAGATCCGTTGTCCAAGCGTTCGAAACCATCGCAAAGCTACGATGCTCTTAGGATGCTTGTTTGCGGATGTTTGGACCTTTGATAACATTGTTCCGTTTTATTTAAGAAATCGTTACTTTCCTAAATCGTTGATTTCTTAAGTCGTTGATTAAGAAATCGTTAATTTCTTAAGCCGTTGCTTAAGAAATCGTTGATTTCTTAAGCCGTTGTTTAAGAAATCGTTGATTTCTTAAGTCGTTGATTAGGAAATCGTTGTTTTAAGAAATCGTTGATTTCTTAAATCGTTATTTTAAAGAATCGTTGTCTTAAAACAAGATTTTTCCGCAAATTTTTCGTATAAGTTTTTTCGTATAAGTTTTCTCTTCCCGAAAACGTAGAAATTCTTAAGTAAATAATTTTTAACGGAAATTTGGATGCCAACTTTGCCTTGTCCGATTTTGACCCCAACAGTTAGCCCCCCAGTGCGGAAGAATCGTGGGTTGACGAGATTCTGTCGTACGGTTTGGCGAGTTTAGGCGAGTTTTTAGGCCAAGTTTGTATCCAAAAGTCCGAACTTGAATAGTAAATCCTGAAGGAATGACCAGGAAGTTGAATAAGTCTTTTACGAGTTATGAGGAAGAAGCTAGAACTTAGAAACCAGAAGGAACCAAGATGTAACAAGCTTTATTTGAAACCATTAGTTAGTATAGAATCACCAGGAAGTTGAATAAGTCTTATACGAGTTATGAGGAAGAAGCTATCCCACTTTCTATTTAGATGATTCCAGATTAGCCTGCTCTGACATATGGCAATATCTTCATGATTCTTATCAAACCAGAAGGAACCAAGATGTAAGAATCTTGATTTGAAACCATTAATCAGTGTAGAATGACCAGGAAGTTGAATAAATCACATAGGAGTTAGGAGGAAGAAGCTATCCTACTTTCTATTCAGATGATTCAAGGTTAGCCTTTTCGGACATATGGCAATATCTTCATGATTCTTTTCAAACCAGGATGAACCAAGATGTAAGAAGCTTGATTTGAAACAATTAATCATTGTAGAATGACCAGGAAGTTGAATAAACCTCATAGGATTTTTGAGGAAGAAGCTATCTAATTTTCTATTCAGATGATTTCAGATTAGCTTGTTCGGACATATGGCAATATCTTCATGATTCTTATCAAACCAGAAGGAACCAAGATGTAAGAAGCTTGATTTGAAACCATTTGTCTGTATAGAATCAACAGGAAGTTGAATAAACCTTATAGGAGTTATGAGGTAGAAGATATCCCACTTTCTAATTATATGATTCTAGATTAGCCTGTTCGGACATATGGAATTATCTTCATGATTCTTATCAAACCAGAACCAACCAAGATGTAAGAAGCTTGATTTGAAACCATTAATCAGTGTAGAATGACCAGAAAGTTGAATAAGTCTCATAGGGTTTATGACGAAGAAGCTAATCCACTTTCTATTCAGATGATTCCAGATTAGCATGTTCAGACATATGGCAATATCTTCATGATTCTTATCAAACCAGAAGAGACAAGATGTAAGAAGGTTGATTTGAAACCACTAATCAGTATTGAATCACCAGGAGGTTGAATAAATCTCATAGGAGTTATGACGAAGAAGCTATCCCACTTTCTATTCATATGATTCCAGATTAGTCTGTTCTGACATATGTCAATATCCTCATGATTCTTATCAAACCAGAAGGAACCAAGATGTGAGAAGCATGATTTTAAACCATTAATCAGTGTAGAATGACCAGGAAATTGAATAAATCTCATAGGAGGAAGAAGCTAATCCACTTTCTATTCAGATGATTCCATATTAACCTGTTCGGACATATGGCAATATCTTCATGATTCTTATCAAACCAGAAGGAACCAAGATGTAAGAAGCTTGATTTGAAACCATTAATCAGTGTAGAATGACCAGGAATTTGAATAAATCTCATAGGAGTTATGAGGAAGAAGGTATCCCACTTTCTATTTAGATGATTCCAGATTAGCCTTTTAAGACATATGGCAATATCTTCATGATTCTTATCATCAACCAGAAGGAAACAAGATGTAAGAAGCTTGATTATAAACCAGTAATCAGTATAGAATTACCAGGAAGTTGAATAAATCTCATAGGAGTTATGACGAAGAAGCTATCCCACTTTCTATTCAGATGATTCCAGATTAGTCTGTTCGGACATATAACAATATCTTCATATTTCTTATCAAACCAGAAGGAACCAAGATGTAAAAAGCTTGATTTGAAACCATTAATCCGTGTAGAATGACCAGGAAGTTGAATGAATCTCATAGGAGTTATGAGGAAGAGGCTATCCCACTTTATATTCAGATGATTCCAGATTAGTCTGTTCGGACATATGGCAATATCTTCATGATTCTTATCAAACAAGTAGAACCAAGATGTAAGAAGCTTGATTTGAGACCATTAATCAGTGTAGATTGACCAGGAAGTTGAATAAATCTCATAGGAGTTATGAGGAAGAAGCTATCCCACTTTCTATTCAGTTGATTCCAGATTAGTCTGTTCGGACATATGGCAATATATTCCTGATTCTTTTCAAACCAGGATGAACCAAGATGTAAGAAGCTTGATTTGAGACCATTAATCAGTGTAGATTGACCAGGAAGTTGAATTAATCTCATAGGAGTTATGAGGAAGAAGCTATCCCACTTTCTATTCAATTGATTCCAGATTAGTCTGTTCGGACATATGGCAATATCTTCATGATTCTTATCAAACCAGAAGGAACCAAGATGTAAGAAGCTTGATTTGAAACCATTAATCAGTGTAGAATGACCAGGAAGTTGAATAAATCTCATAGGAGTTATGAGGAAGAAGCTAATCCACTTTCTATTCAGATGATTCCAGATTAGCCTGTTCGGACATATGGCAATATCTTTATGATTCTTATCAAACCAGAAAGAAACAATATGTAAGAAGGTTGATTTGAAACCAGTAATCAGTATAGAATCACCAGGAGATTGAATAAATCTCATAGGAGTTATGACGAAGAAGCTATCCCACATTTTATTCGGATGATTCGAGGTTAGTCTGCTCGGACATATGGCAATATCTTCATGATTCTTATCAAACCAGAAGGAACCAAGATGTAAGAAGCATGATTTGAAACAATTAATCAGTGTAGAATGAACAGGAAGTTGAATAAATCACATAGGAGTTATGAGGAAGAAGCTAATCCACTTTCTATTCAGATGATTCCAGATTAATCTGTTCGGACATATGGCAATATCTTCATGATTATTACCAAAACAGAAGGAACCAAGATGTAAGAAGTTTGATTTGAAACCATTAATCATTGTAGAATGACCAGGAAGTTGAATAAATCTCATAGGAGTTATGAGGAAGAAGGTATCCCACTTTCTATTCAGATGATTCCAGATTAGCCTGTTCGGACATATGGCTATATCTTCATGATTCTTATCAAACAAGTAGAACCAAGATGTAAGAAGCTTGATTTGAGACCATTAATCAGTGTAGATTGACCAGGAAGTTGAATAAATCTCATAGGGGTTATGAGGAAGAAGCTATCCCACTTTCTATTCAGTTGATTCCAGATTAGTCTGTTTATATTCGTGATTCTTTTCAAACCAGGATGAACCAAGATGTAAGAAGCTTGATTTGAAACCATTAATCAGTGTAGAATGACCAGGAATTTGAATAAATCTCATAGGAGTTTTGAGGAAGAATCTATCCAATTTTCTATTCAGATGATTTCAAATTAGCTTGTTCGGACATATGGCAATATCTTCATGATTCTTATCAAACCAGAAGGAACCAAGATGTAAGAAGCTTGATTTGAAACCACTAATCAGTGTAGAGACCAGGAAGTTGAATAAATCTCATAGGAGTTATGAGGAAGACGCTAATCCACTTTCTATTCAGATGATTCCAGATTAGCCTGTTCGGACATATGGCAATATCTTTATGATTCTTATCAAACCAGAAAGAAACAAGATGTAAGAAGGTTGATTTGAAACCATTAATCAGTATAGAATCACCAGGAGATTTAATAAATCTCATAGGAGTTATGACGAAGAAGCTATCCCACATTTTATTCAGATGATTCGAGGTTAGTCTGTTCGGACATATGGCAATATCTTCATGATTCTTATCAAACCAAAAGGAACCAAGATGTAAGAAGCATGATTTGAAACCATTAATCAGTGTAGAATGAACAGGAAGTTGAATAAATCACATAGGAGTTATGAGGAAGAAGCTAATCCACTTTCTATTCAGATGATTCCAGATTAATCTGTTCGGACATATGGCAATATCTTCATGATTATTATCAAAACAGAAGGAACCAAGACGTAAGAAGTTTGATTTGAAACCATTAATCATTGTAGAATGACCAGGAAGTTGAATAAATCTCATAGGAGTTATAAGGAAGAAGGTATCCCACTTTCTATTCAGATGATTCCAGATTAGCCTGTTCGGACATATGGCAATATCTTCATCATTCTTATCAAACCAGAAGGAAACAAAATGTAAAAAGCTTGATTATAAACCATTAATCAGTATAGAATCACCAGGAAGTAGAATAAATCTCATAGGAGTTATGACGAAGAAGTTATCCCACTTTCTATTCAGATGATTCCAGATTAGTCTGTTCGGACATATGACAATATCTTCATGATTCTTATCAAACTAGAAAGAACCAAGATGTAAAAAGCTTGATTTGAAACCATTAATCAGTGTAGAATGACCAGGAAGTTGAATGAATCTCATAGGAGTTATGAGGAAGAAGCTATCCCACTTTCTATTCAGATGATTCCAGATTAGTCTGTTCCGACATATGGCAATATCTTCATGATTCATATCAAACAAGAAAGAACCAAGATGTAAGAAGCTTGATTTGAAACCATTAATCAGTGTAGATTGACCAGGAAGTTGAATAAATCTCATAGGAGTTATGAGGAAGAAGCTATCCCACTTTCTGTTCAGATGATTCCAGATTAGCCTGTTCGGACATATTGCAATATCTTCATGATTCTTATCAAACCAGAAATAACCAAGATGTAAGAAGCTTGATTAGAAACCATTAATCAGTATAGAATCACCAGGAAGTTTTAATAAATCTAAGAGGAGTTATGAGGAAGGAGGTATCCTAATTTTTATTCAAATGATTCTAGATTAGCATGTTCAAACATATGGCCATATCTTCATGATTCTTATCAAACCAGGATGAACCAAGATGTAAGAAACTTGATTTTAATCCGTTGATCAGCATATAATGACCAGGAAGTTGAATAAATCTCATAAGAGTTATGAGGAAGAAGCTATTCCCCTTTTTATTCAGATTGTTCCAGATTAGTATGTTCGGAGATATGGCAATATCTTCATGATTCTTATCAAACCAGAAGGAACCAAAATGTAAGAAGCTTTAGTTGAAACCATCAATCAGTGTAGAATGACCACGTAGTTGAATAAATCTCATAGGAGTTATGAGAAAGAAGCTATCTCAATTTTTATTTAGATGATTCCAGATTAGCCTGTTCGGACATATGGCAATATCTTCATTATTTTTTTCAAACCAGAAGGAACCAAGATGTAAGAAGCTTGATTTGAAACCATTAATCAATGTAGAATGACGAGGAAGGTGAATAAATCTCATAGGAGTTTTGAGGAATGTGGGAACCAAAATTCACACTGTCGATTTTTAAGAATAAAATACGGAGGAAGGCCAAGATAACCCGACTTTCCCTGAAGGTCGGATTCTCTGCGTAACCACACAAAATCGAAAAAGAAAAAAAGATGACAAAAAGTAAATATAAAGTCGCTCGGTGGCGTTTTATTAATTGAATGATACGAGTACAAGGTTTCTCCGAAAAAGAAGAGATATGCTACGACAGAAAAGATAGAGCTGCAGGCAGCAAAACGTCTGAAGCCTTGCCTCGCTAGTCTAACCACCTAAGCCCTAAGTTCTCTAAGCTAACAGGAATTCTCTAAGTCTCTGATTTTCGGATCTGCTCTGATCTCTCTGCTCCTTGCCTCCAAGCTCTCTTATATACTCCTCCTAGGTCGGTTTATCCTTCCTTTGGGCCAAATCTGTCGCGAATTGGGCTTTTTCCATTTTCGTCGATCTTCATGTTCATCGGGAAACTTGACATTTATCTTTGGAAAACTTGACATTTATCTTGTTATGTAAAGATAAACATAAACCGTCATTTTTATCTCGAGTTTGATCTAAAAAATCGTAAATGGGCCGTTTGGTCATGTTTGGGCCTCTTCAGCCGTTCTCTAGACCTTCGATGTTTTTACGATTTTACGAGAAAATAATCTGTCATGATATCGGTCTTCCGAAAGAACCCCAATTCCTCGTATAGTTGAGATGATTGGTGTTTTTAGAATAAGCGTGATCATCTTATACTATGAATTAAAATCTACCCGTTAACCGAACCTTTCGTGGTTTTCCGAAACTTTCCCGATGATTCCGATCGAAACAAAACGGGTGTTTTAGATTCACGGTTTTAAGGATTTGAACTGCGAGGCTTCGAGCAAGGATGCAAAGTATGGGATTGGACTAGTGTCGGGATGGTTTTACGAGGAATTGGCCACACTCGTCGAATGACCTGTTAGGGTATTTTTGTGTAGGATCGTTTTAGTACTACGGAACACTAGAGAGTTTGTATGAGAGAGTTGTAAATCGAGAGCAAAGAGATGTTATTGAGTATATTCTTTGGGACTACAACGTATTGGTGTATAAACCCTAGTTCTAGTCTCCTAAACTCTAATCTCTAAGTCTCGAATTGTCGATCCCTTATTCTAGGGTTTGGGCTCCCCTTTTATAGTTGTAGATGTCGGCTTCAAGTAATAGAACTCTTCCATAATCAGAAAAATGGAAGTTTCTCCTTAGGCGGAAAACTTCTATTTGGCTTCAAGGGTCGGTCCGATCAAGGGGGTCGGACCTAAGGCAGGGGTCGGTCCCTGATTTCTTCTTGGGCAAGGGTCCGGAAGTCGAGAGCCTATCCGAAAGCTGGAGAAAACTTATGTCTGGATCCTTTTCCCCAACAGTTTTCCCCTTATTCCTTGATTTGCTCGTGGAAATCAAGGGATAATGTATTTTCTTGAGCCTTGATAGTTATCTCTTAAGACGAAATCTTCCTTGGGCACCTTGTCTCCTGGCAGTGAATCAGGCCGGGACCTTGACTGATGACTGGAGTAACGATTTTACGAGGCTCTAAAAATCATAACTCCCCGGAATGTCAGGATCTGTGCCTTAACATGATGAAGAGATGAGATGGACCGCTCCCCTTCCGGAGAATCAAGGGGCACGAGCCTTGCCTTTGAGATTATTCGAATGGAGTGGGCTTCGCGAGAAAAGCCCAACGACGGTTGAGTTTCTCCGTTTGGCGCTCATTTAGCCGCGTGGCGATTCGTAAGAGGCGTGTGGTCCTCACCCTAGGGTTTCCTCCTTCTCTCTCTCATTTGATCGAGACCAAAGCTTTTCTTTCTCATTTCTTCTTCACTCTTCTTGAAGATTTTCTCTCGGCGGCTTTCTCTCTCGGATATTTCTCCTCTCTTTCAATTTCAATAGGTAGCCGTCTTCTCCTTCCTCTTTTCTTCTTCTTTTAGATCTCCTTTAGCGATGTCCGGTGAAACCCCTAGCAAAACCCTAGACGCTTCTCCCGTAGATAGTAGGGTTCGATCTAGGACTCTAGACTCGGTGAACTCTTCTTCTCTATCCCCCGAACCCGTAGCTGATGCGGAGGGTCCCCATCTTGACGACGCGGAGAACGTCTCTTCCGACGATGAAGCCGAAGGGTCTCTACTGGTGGGTCCGGTTTCTAGGATCGGAAAGAGAGACATCGAAGAGTGGAGAAGGAAGTACGATCTTCCTCAAGATCTGGTTATTAGGGTTCCGGGTCCTTCCGACAGGATCCCGGATTTTGGAGTTGACGAGGTTCCGATCTATGAGGCATATTTCGAGTCGGGCTTTCGAGACCGCCTTTCCTCTTTGATCGCGAAGCTCTCTGAGCACTTGGATATCTCCCCGGGTCAGCTGACACCTCCGGCCTGGAGGACCTTAATCGCTATCCAAAACCTCGGTGACTTGGAGTGCTTGGTGCTGGGAGTGAACGAAGTGCTCTACTTCTACTACATTGCTGACTTGCCTGGATCGAAGGGAAAATACTACCTCCACCCCCGTAGCAATCAGGCTCTAGTACGAAAGATCGAGAAGAGCGTAAGGAAGCCTCATCCGGTTTTTAGTAATAGTTGGGCGGAGAGATTCGCCTTCGTAACTCTCCCCAGATTCTCTCCTATTTGGCATGTAGTGGGTAGGTCTTTGTATTTCTCAATCGCTTTTGACCGTGACACTGATTTGCCTCTCTTTTTGATTGCAGAGGTGTCTCGCAAACCTGTGCCAGAAGGGAGAGAAGTTGCGGATCAGGTCCTTGATCTTCCTTCAACGCGTCGTCAGGTCTCCTTCCTCATCAGCAAAGAAGTCTTAAAACAGTGCAGCATCTGGGGTAAGCTTTCCACATCATATCTTTATCGCAAACTGGTTTACTAATTGCTTTTATCTTTTTTTTTAGGTAATATGTCGGGATCCACAGGAGAAAAAGCGATGGAGGCGTTCATGCAAGCCGCAGAGAAGCTCTCAGCCAAGAAGCCTGCTGCTAAGGCTACTACCTCGGGTGATGATGATGTTCTCTTCCTCGAGAGTACCAAGCGCAAGGGACCTACTTCTCAGCCCCCTCTGCCTCAAGGAGGAGAACTCGGGCCTCGGGATCCACTCCGAAGTCATCGACTCCAGAGCCCTCTCTTAATCTTTGTGTGGACCTAGCCAAGGTGGTGGCTAATCTCTCCTCCACAACGTTCCCTGAAAGCACCTGCTTTCTTCCTTCTGGGGATCTTCCGAAGGCTTTTGGGAGCGTCCAGTTTAATCTCCTTCAGGTAGGACTTCGCACATTTTCTTTCCACCTTTTTTATAGGGGTTGATGATCATTATGGTTTGATTTGCAGGTTATGTCTCAGATTCACCATCTTGAGGATATGGTGAATGAGCAGTCATCCAAGAAAGACCTGGAGAGCTTGAATGCTCAGCTCACTACAAGAAAACGTCTCATATATAGCATGACGAAAACGCTATTAGAAGATAGCACAGCGTTATCGCGAACGCTGTATCTTCCCCCGCAATCTTTTCTCGGGCACTTTAGATAGCGTTTTTTGTATGCTATTTTAATGCATTATTTCAATAGCGTTTTGTTTCTTATGCAATTATATAACTTATAATAGCAGATTATAATTGCTATGATAAAGTAGTTAGAAAATAAAAAAAAATTATAAAAAAAAATTAATATTTTTAAAAGAATTTTATATATCAAAATTGTTTACAAAATAACCAAAAACAAAACCAAAAATCTAAACCATAACTAAACCAAACATAAACCTATAGCTAAACCAAAAACATACACCTAAAGCTAAGTCTTCACCGTCATCGCCATGACCACCAAAAATATAAAATCTAAAGCTAAGTCTCTGGAGAACATATATGTCGACCTTAAGGTTCTTCCCCACCTTGAGCTTCAGGGTTTTAAACCCTTCTCCTGTGTACTTTGCGGCCAACTTCGAAGCTTCAAGTGGAGAAACTATCCGATCCTGAACATAGACCATCACAAATATATCAAGATGTCCAGAGCGAAGACACTTTGAAAGAATCTGATACAGAATCAAAAGAGAAAGAAACGGAAGCAAACAAACAAGATGAATCAATAACAGAGAAAGTAGTAGAGGTTGTTGAAACAGCACCTGATACACCGATATCTTGAAGTGTAGACATCTGTTTATATAGTTCCTCCTTTAACTAAGAACTTAACCTGTAAACACACAAAATCAGAAAGAATATGAAACAAACTAAAGAAGCTACAAGAAGATTCTCAAAACTTGACCAAACAAAAAACCCAGAAAAAGCCAGGCCTTAGGAACAAACCTCACAACACCAAAACCTCCAAAACAGTTCGAATCTTTTACAGAAACATAAAGGGAACTAGAGACAACTCAGAGCATTAAAAACTTGCTTTTTTATGAGACCCAGACACTTTGATTTCACAAAAAACAGAGAAAAAGTTAAGAAATTTAAAAAGAGACATACACAAGGAAGAAGAAACAGAGAGAAACCGCAGAGAAGCGGAGCATAACAAGCCAGTGTTTTGATCAGTTCGAGATTCATCCAAAGGTGCAAACTTTCTTGCTCTTTAACCTCGTCACTGAACTAGTAACACGCAAACACAATCAAGACATAGAAGTAACCGAAAACAAGACAATGAAGGTTCTGTGAAAAGCAATATACGGCAAGTTCAGTGGTTCCTCACCTCCTTAACAAGCTCTATTACTCCTGAAAATCCAATCTCATACCCTGGCTTCGAGACCACGCCTTGCACCATTGCCGCCGAGACCATGCCTTGTCCCCTCCACAGTCAAGCCTCTTGTGCATCCTCCAATTTACTTTACCAAAAAACCAAATCAAAATCAGATTCAAAGGAGAGACAGAGAGGGAAAGATAGAGACGAGACAAAGAGAGAAAGACTTTGTTCATTCTCCAATTTCACACTGTCTCCGGATCTTTTCTCTCCACCTCCGGATCTGTTCTCTCCGTCTCAACCTAGACAAGATGAAGAGAGAGAGACCTTGTTCTTGTGAGTTTCAGATCGGTGACTTCATGAAGGAGAGAGAAGTTGAAAGGATAAGATTGAGAAGACAAGAGAAGTCATACACTGAGAGGGATGAGAGAGCTCATCACGGTCGATAAGGGAAGAGAGTCGCCACAGCGGCTAAGAAACTCTTTGAGAAAATCAGAAGCTTCGCTGCCGCCTTCGACGAAGCTCCGCCTTGCCACCGGAGACAAGAGAGCAGAGAGAGAGCGAGGTGTGACGGAGACGAGTAAATGGGAGGATGGAAACGAGGAGAAACGACGACAGAGAAAAGACGAGAAGTCACGATGACAAAGGCGTCGATGCATCAGACGATCTGTTTCTAGATCTTTTTTTGTCTGTAAATGGAGAGAAGATCTGAGAAGAGGAAGAGAAAAGAGATCGATCGATGAGGGAAAACCTAATAAGATTTTTTTTCTTTTTTTACTTTTTTTGTTTTATTTGTGGAAACAAGTCGAAGAATTCATTTTTTCGCTAAGTACTTAGCGGGAAATCGAAAAATTTTCCGCCTAGAATATAGATAGCATTTTCAATTTATTTAGGAATCCGAAAAAAATAAACCATAGCATAGATATTTGAAAACGCTATCTTAAAAAACGGATCAAGTTAAAGATAGCATTTTAGGCTAGAACGCTATCTTTTTATGTTATCTTTACCCTCTTTCCTTGTAGTGGCTTAAGGAGGAGAAGAACAAAGTCTTGTGTGGGAACCGAAATTCGCACTGTCGATTTTTATTAAGTAAATCGGAGGAAAGCTAAGTAAACCTAACTTTCCCTGAAGGTCCGGATTCTCTGCGACAACCAACGACAAGTGATCAAATAAATGCGGAAAGGTTTTATTAAGATTTGAGACTGGACCTTAAGGAAGGCTGCCTACGTACCCCTTTCGAGGATCAAGTCGGACGTAGTTCAGTTGGAAGGGTTTGAACAAGAGATCGAACTGCCTGGCGGAGTTCGTCTAGTACGAGCGTTAGTCATAGAAACGGGCATGTCGAGAATAATGCCAAGGGTTTCTATGTGCGGAACTCTAAGTAAAAGGATTGTTAGATCCTTCCGAGAGAGACATGAGTCTGCGGACAAGATGAAAATAGAACGAGAGGCGGCCGGACGTTCTAGGTCCTGCCTTGCTAGTCTACCGCCTAAATTCTAAGTTCTTAAGCTAACATGAGCTCTCTGGGTCTCCAATCTCGGATTTGCTTTCCCTCTAGGATTTTTTCTCTTCTCCCTTTGCTTCTCTCCTCAAGCTGCTTTATATACTCCTCCTTATGACGGTCAATTCTCCTTTTGGGCCGCGAAGCGGGCTTTTTCCATTTTCGTCGGCCTTCATGTTTATCGGGAAACTTGACATTTATCTTCGGGAAACTTGACATTTATCCTTCTGGCAATTTAGCATTTATCTTGTTATGTAAAGATAAACGTAAATCGTCGTATCTATCTCAGATAATCGTAAGCGGACTGTCCGATCGCGTTTGGTCCCTTTCGGGCCGTCTCTAGGACTTCCGTTGTTTTCTACGATTTCTTCGGAAGATCTTCAATCCTTCGTAGAGTTGAGATGAGTGGTGTCTTAAGATAAGCATCACTGTTTTGCACGAAGAATTTAAGATCTTCCTTCCCGTTGATATCTTACGAGTTTCCGAAGTGTTTCCGACGATCTTTGTTTGGAGTAAGAACGGGAGTTTTGTACGCGGAATCTCAACGATTCGTTCCGCAAAAACTTGGGA
Source organism: Raphanus sativus (assembly GCF_000801105.2). NCBI lineage: Eukaryota > Viridiplantae > Streptophyta > Magnoliopsida > Brassicales > Brassicaceae > Raphanus > Raphanus sativus. Next base: position 15,017,200 of record NC_079519.1, read on the forward strand.
AAGACGCAAAGTACAGACTTCTGACGGCCGGGGCCTAGAACTTATGCACGGAAGCTTGTCGCCCGACAACCCCAGCCAGCACGGGGCTAGCCGCCCGGCGGCCATGGCCAGCACGGGCGCTAGCCGCCGGCGGCCACGGCCAGCACGGGGGCTAGCCGCCCGGCGGCCATGGCCAGCACGGGCGCTAGCCGCCGGCGGCCACGGCCAGCACGGGGGCTAGCCGCCCGGCGGCCACGGCCAGCACGGGCGCTAGCCGCCCGGCGGCCACGGCCAGCATGGGCGCTAGCCGCCGGCGGCCACGACCAGCACGGGTGCTTGCCGCCCGGGGGCCAGGACCTCGGCGAGGGCTTCGATTTGATATCTTGCTCGTTTTCTGGGTCCTCACGGTTTGAGAGAACAGGCTCTTTGAAGTTTCAAGGCGGATTCCTTGTCGTTCGGCCTGTCCAAACTTAGATTACTTCTCATTTGGTCGTTTCATATCAGCTACGGACCTAATGTCTCTCGGTTCTTCTTGATTGTATCATCGAAGTTTTACGACTAAATCTGAGTTGGTTTTCTCGTAAAGTTTATCGTGTAAAACAAGAACGATCGACTTTAACATAGGTTTTTTAAGCTATACGACTTGTTTTGCTTGTTTTATGGAAAGTCCGCACACGATAAATATTTTTAGCCGTTGATTTCGAGATAACCGTTTTTGACCCCAACAGTTAGCCCCCCAGCATGCAAGATGCGGGAGCGATTTTGTGTGCGGAAGATTTGAAAATCGAAATTTTCGGCTAGGAATATTTTATTCCGAAAAACTCTACCACCTTTGATTTCTTATAAGTAGCACCCCATTCCCCTCTCATTTTTCACTCACTCTCCTCTTCTCAAAAATGAGTGAAACTAACCAAGCCTCGCCGGCGCAGGATGCTCCTGCCCTTACGCAGACATTCGTCGAGGGGTTCAGTTCTTTTCAGGACAAGATGGAGCGACGCCGTGCTGAGATGGAGTCTAGCGTGGCAGGTCCTAGTGCTACTTCCGTTCCGACTTCTATGGCTCCGACTCTCGGATCCAATGTCGCTTTAACTCCGGATCCCGCGGTTCTGGCTCTTGGACCCGACGTTACTCCAGTCCTGATCTCTACAATTCCAGCCTCTGGATCCGATGTCCCTTTGCCTGCTGGAGAAATTGTCGTTCCGGAGCAAGCACCCGATGTCCAGGCTCGCCCTGAGGGCTCCCCTTTCGCGCCGATAGCGGTTTCGGAGGATGCGGTGGAAGTCATGCCTCCTCCTCCAGAAAAGAAGAGGGAGATCGTCTTGGGACTTCCCGCGTCCAACGCTGTTCCACCATCGAAGGGACGTTCAAGAGCTGGGGTTGCCGGATCAGCGAAGAGAAAAAGGTCTACTAAGAGTGAGGAAGGCGAGGTTTCGGCGAAACTATCGCAACATCGCTCCAAGGTATTTCGTGAAACCCCCTTTCTTTTGTTGACTCCTTGATTCTCACCTTCTCTCGTGTGATCAGTTTGTATCGTTGATCGACGGGATGCTTGGCGATTGCGGACTGGAGGTCACACGTTTGTCCAAGGAGCTGGATTCGTCGCGGGAAACTTTGAAGCGCACCGAGGCTGTGCTTCAATCGATTGAGAGCACTCATGCTGCCCAGACGTCGACGCTCGAAGCTAGGATCAGCGATCTCGAGCGTGATCTGGGAAAGACTGTGAGCTCGCTGCTCAAGGCGAAGGAGGAGAAGAAGAGCAAGTCCTCGGAAGTTTGACGTCTTAAGAGGCGGATTCAGCGCTTCGAGGAGATGGGAGTTTGCACTGCGACGGAGCTTGCCGGCCCGTCATCCTCGGGTACCCTGGTCCCGAGTTCGGAAATTCCAGAGGTTCAGGATGCTGGAATCGTTGCGGACAAGGGCGGTGAAGAAGTCGGCGAGGGCGATGGCGAGGCTGTTCCTGCTTCGGGTGAGTCAGAGAATGAAGGCGGTGTTCCGGAGGACGCCTAGGTTGATCGATCCCTGAGGGGATTTTTATTTTGATTGTATTTCGGCCGTTGGTTGGCCATTATGTATGATTTTGGGACTGGCCGTTGGTGGCTTTGAGTCCCTGCCCTTTTTAGGGCGTTGTATTGAACTCGCGGTATGCGTTTATAAAATATTTTGCGTTTAGAACTTCTGTTTGTCGAAGTTAGAGGGGCAGGGTGTGAGTTGTCGTCTCATTCCTGCCTCCCTGACGATCACCGTATCTGTAGTTTGTACAAAGCGAGATTTTCCTGCGGTTTACGATTTACGCGAAAATTCGTGAAAACGTACAGACTTGAGTGAAGAGACAAGTTTTAGGATCTCGCGTTGTTGACGCTTTGCCTATGAGATGTTAAGATACCAGCAAGGCTGGGTTTAGGGCAAGACCTAGGTTTACTCTCAGACTGAGGCTGTGCGATGACAAATCGGCTTTCGTTTTGCCTGTTTGTGATTTTAACCAGATTCGTACCGTTTTAAAATCCGCGAAGTGGTATCGGCTTATATGATTTGTCTGGGCACGAATCGAGCTAGTTCCTTTACGAAGTGCTGAACCAAATTTGGATTTTTTGTATAGCGCGCTATGGGATCCTTGTCGGATGTAAAAGAGCCTACCCTTAGGTGGCTTGTCTGTTTAGGACGTTAGAGTTCGTTTGTTGTGATCAGCAACAACGATATGATGCCGTTTAGAAGGCGTATGAAGGTTTTAATCGAAAAACGAATGTTCAGACACGAAGCGACGTCTCGCAGTGCTTTGAAGTTTGTTTTTCTTATGCCATAAAGGACTATGGGCTTTTAGAAATCGCGGAATGTTTCCGGGCGATAGTTTATGATTTATTTGGTGGATACTGGATCCATTGTTGAGGCCGTTCAGCGATTGGCGAGTTTGTTCGCGAAGAGTTTCGAAAATTCGGTTTCTGTGTTTGTAAAGAGTTTCGAAAATCCGGTTTCTTCAAAAAAGGTGGGATTATACAAGCATACACATTTCAAATGTGTACGAGGTAATTTTCGCTTGTGCCGCATTTCGAATGTTCGCGGTCTTGGAGATGTTTTGCGAATGTCCGTAGTCAGAAACTGTTGTTTCAGTTTGGACGTGCAAGTTATAAAATTTTGATCGAGGAATTAGGACCAGGGGTCGCGTATATTTGACCCAGAGAGAAGCGTCTACCTTCGCTTTGCTTCGCGAAGTGTTGGCCTTCCGGGATTTTATCGACGACTCATATAACTCTTGGAGCTTTGTCACGAGTGTTTCTTTTCATGCTTTGTTTACGGGGCGTATAGAACTTAATCAGTCAATATTAAGTTCAATTTTTCCGTTAACCGTATGATTGTTAGGACTGATTTTATTACGAGAAATTTATCGCATGATTTCCGCTTTTGGGCTATGCGACAGAGTTGCTCGCGTAATGGTCACTTGGCGTTTTATGACAAATCGTGGATTATCGTTTGGCCCTTAAGTGATTGGAGCGGCGACCATTCAGCTGTTTTGTCTTGGCGTGAAGGCTGTGTTCAGCCGTTTAACCAAGGAGTTGGTAAACGATCAGACCGCGATCCTTTCGCATTAAGGTCATATTGGTTCACGATTGTCTTTAATGGTGATGCCGAATTCAGGTCCGAACTTTATGGAAAGACGTAGTTGGCCGAGGGCCGAATAGAGTTCGTCGAGATAGACATGCCAATCATAGCGGAGTTTTCTAAGTTATGGGTGATGGCTTTTTGAAACGATTTTCCACTTTAGGTTTCAGTTATACGATAGATGCTTCGTATAAAGTTTCCTTTGGTCGCATGAAAATTGTTTCATTTTATCCGAGGAAATAAAGTTTAAGGAATCGACGAAGAACACGTTCGGAATCAGTTTTGGGTTATTTCCTGCTTGGACGTAATTTTCCGTATTGCGATGTCGTTTTGCATGAAATCGATCTTGGTTTTCCTTATGCTGTTTTTGTGTAACATATTTATACGAAAGTAATGGATGACCGGTTTCATGAAGATAGAAAATCGCAGATAGTCAAAGTAGTCTTGTTTCCGTGGTTTACACGGGAAATGTTTCCACTTTGATTTTGTTTTTTGGCGAAAGTTGCTTCGGGTTACTCATGAAGTTTTACCGAAGGTTATTTCGTTAATTTTGTAGCTCACCGTCGTGCCATTAGTCTCACGGAAGCGGAAAGAAAATGCCAAGGATGCGCGGCGATCGTTTCTCGGTTTTTCGAGAGATTAGATCGGTTTGCGCGTTCTGCCTAGACAGTCAAGAAACAATAGAACGAAACTGGAAGAAAATGCCTAAGACTTAGCTTGCTAGACTATCCACCTAGGTTCTAAGTTCCCTAAATTTTACGGCAGTTTACAAGACGTTCCCATTCCTTTCCTACGAAAAAATTAAAACCTTGATAAAATTTTCTAAGTCGGACGTACCTTAGTCTCATTGATTGCTCGAGATTGCCTCATGTCCGTTCCTCTTTGTCTTCTACCGTTTCATTGTCAAAGGTCTTCAATAAGTCTGATACTGAATCGAGAATCGATTTTTGATGAAACCTGAAGGAACAGTGCAGAATCGTTGCAGAATCGTTGAAGCAAAGGGAGGAGAAGTAGGCGAAACTCGAAGAAGGCTAAGGGGGGTAGACAAGTGAAAACGAATGGCAAGATGTCACTTGAGTGGGGCTTCTTGTTTCGTCAAGCTATGAGCAAACTGGTCAGGTCAAGAAGCTTACGATCTTGTTATACTTCACGAATGATGTTTCGTAAAATATTGCTGAGCTTTTATTTAACGAGAGTTATTCAACAAAATGTTATCGAGTTAATTTTACGGAAATTGTTTCGTAAAATTAGTTTGGATAATATTTGGGTCAATCTTTACGAGGATTGGCCATGCTTGACGAATGTTTTGTTGCCCGGCGACCAGCGCAGCACGGGAGCGTTAGCCGCCCGGCGCCTAGAGGCAGCACGGGCGTGCTAGCCGCCCGGCGCCTAGGGACAGCACGGGCGTGCTAGCCGCCCGGCGCCTAGGGACAGCACGGGCGTGCTAGCCGCCCGGGATTGTGCTTCCTCGCGGGACCTGCCTGTTTTCTCGTTTTTTTTTTAAAGGTTTCTCGATCGACACTTAGTCTCTCGAGGTTTCTTTAATTGTTTTTCCGAGTCTTTTGGACATTGATTCCAGCAAGGAATTGTTTCTTAGAACGTTGTTGACCTTTTATTTTGCGAGAGTTATTTCACAAAATGTTGTCGAATTAATTTTACGGGAACTGTTTTGTAAAATGTTGTCGAGTTTAATCATGCAAAAGCTCTCTCGTGAAATATTTTCGAGAATTTATTTTACGAAAGGTGTCCCGTAAAATGTTATCGAATTTTAGCATTAGAAACGCTGATTGGTAACCGGATCAGTCGTGCTTTCTGTTTCATGAGTAATCTGGGGTTTCTCCGCGATTTCCAGGAGAACAAGTCTTTATTTTTCCGGGAAATTCTAAAAAACATTTCCAGTCGAAACTCTACTCGGTAATCAGACTGTCATATCAGCCTTGGGCTCGATCCTACCTAAAATCGTATGTGGGTCGTTTAGCCGTGATTCGGGCCCCTTTTGGGCTGTCTTGGGACTTAGACATTTTTACGATTTTTCTTTAGAAAAAGCCGTTGATGTGATGCTGGTTTTTCCGAAAGGATTTCAATTCCCCGTATAGTTAAGGCAACTGGTGTTCAAGCTAACCATAGTCATTTTATACGGCAGGCAGGAATCCGTCTCCACTACCAAAACTTTTTATGAATTTTCCCGAAGTCTTTCTTCGATAATCCCAAACGAGGGGGGTTGTGTCCTTGGACCCGAGGACTGTGTTGCAGGAACTTGGACGGGGGTGCATGGTTGATAGGACCCGAACTTGGTTGGAATGGTCCGTTCTCGGGACGTTTGTCTTATATAACCGTTTGCATAAGCGTTGGTCGTAGGAGCAGTCACTGCGAAGTTGTTTTACCAGCGTCGATGTGAGCTGCGAGTTTGTCTTTCATATTTCCAGACATTACTTTGATCAAGCATTTTGCGGCCGTAAGAGTAAGAGTAATCCGTCTCCCCCTCCTTCTAGCGCCAAACTGTGGGAACCGAAATTCGCACTGTCGATTTTTATTAAGTAAATCGGAGGAAAGCTAAGTAAACCTAACTTTCCCTGAAGGTCCGGATTCTCTGCGACAACCAACGACAAGTGATCAAATAAATGCGGAAAGGTTTTATTAAGATTTGAGACTGGACCTTAAGGAAGGCTGCCTACGTACCCCTTTCGAGGATCAAGTCGGACGTAGTTCAGTTGGAAGGGTTTGAACAAGAGATCGAACTGCCTGGCGGAGTTCGTCTAGTACGAGCGTTAGTCATAGAAACGGGCATGTCGAGAATAATGCCAAGAGTTTCTATGTGCGGAACTCTAAGTAAAAGGATTGTTAGATCCTTCCGAGAGAGACATGAGTCTGCGGACAAGATGAAAATAGAACGAGAGGCGGCCGGACGTTCTAGGTCCTGCCTTGCTAGTCTACTGCCTAAATTCTAAGTTCTTAAGCTAACATGAGCTCTCTTGGTCTCCAATCTCGGATTTGCTTTCCCTCTAGGATTTTTTCTCTTCTCCCTTTGCTTCTCTCCTCAAGCTGCTTTATATACTCCTCCCTATGACGGTCTGTTCTCCTTTTGGGCCGCGAAGCGGGCTTTTTCCATTTTCGTCGGCCTTCATGTTTATCGGGAAACTTGACATTTATCTTCGGGAAACTTGACATTTATCCTTCTGGCAATTTAGCATTTATCTTGTTATGTAAAGATAAACGTAAATCGTCGTATCTATCTCAGATAATCGTAAGCGGACTGTCCGATCGCGTTTGGTCCCTTTCGGGCCGTCTCTAGGACTTCCGTTGTTTTCTACGATTTCTTCGGAAGATCTTCAATCCTTCGTAGAGTTGAGATAAGTGGTGTCTTAAGATAACCATCACTGTTTTGCACGAAGAATTTAAGATCTTCCTTCCCGTTGATATTTTACGAGTTTCCGAATTCCGACGATCTTTGTTTGGAGTAAGAACGGGAGTTTTGTACGCGGAATCTGAACGATTCGTTCCGCGAAAACTTGGGAAAGACGCAAAGTACAGACTTCTGACGGCCGGGGCCTAGAACTTATGCACGGAAGCTTGTCGCCCGACAACGGCTAGCCGGCGGCGGCCACGGCCAGCACGAGGGCTAGCCGCCCGGCGGCCAGGACCTCGGCGAGGGCTTTGATTTGATATCTTGCTCGTTTTCTGGGTCCTCACGGTTTGAGAGAACGGGCTCTTTGAAGTTTCAAGGCGGATTCCTTGTCGTTCGGCCTGTCCAAACTTATGTTACTTCTCGTTTGGTCGTGTCATATCAGCTACGGACCTAATGTCTCTCGGTTCTTCTTGATTGTATCATCGAAGTTTTACGACTAAATCTGAGTTGGTTTTCTCGTAAAGTTTATCGTGTAAAACAAGAACGATCGACTTTAACATAGGTTTTTTAAGCTATACGACTTGTTTTGCTTGTTTTATGGAAAGTCCGCACACGATAAATATTTTTAGCCGTTGATTTCGAGATAACCGTTTTTGACCCCAACATCCTGGCTTAGGGGAAGGAGATCAAATCTCTTCAGATTAAGCTGAAGAACTCGAAGGAGGCCGAGGCTGCTACTGCTGCGGAGAACACTGCTTTGACGCTCCAGTTGGAGGAGACCTAGGAGGAGCTATGCGGGCTGAAGCTGGAGAAGGAGTCCTTTGAGGACGAGAAGATGATGGCTGTGAGTGGGTCCAAGGTGACTGCTCGTTGGGAGCTGATAAGGGAATGGCTCAAGGAGCAGACCGACAAATGGGAGTTGGCCGTGGAATTCCAGCGATACAAGCTGGTGAAGGAGTCTGAGGCCAAACTGCAGGGCTTGCCTCCTCCATCGTTTGATGATGAGCCGGCTCTCCCCGAAGCCGGTGCTGCCAAGGAGACTTCCCCTACTCCATCTGAGGGTGCGGCTGCTTCTCCAACCAACTGATCTCCCTATCTCTTGAACTGTTGATCTTTTAAGCCCTTCGGGGTTTTGTTGTTTTTGCCCTTCGGGGCTTTGTTGTTTTTTTAAAACCTCAGGCCTTCGTGCCTTAAAACCTTTTAAGTATTGGCTCTCGAGGGCCTTAGACTTTAATCTATTTTATTATGCTTCTATCTTTCATCTTGAGTAGCATAAAGTCGTGTTGCTTGCGTTTCTAAGATAGGGGAATTCCCTATCACGGGTTATGGGCCGAAGGCCGACCATAACCTTAATCAAATCATGCAGGATCTTAGGAGCTGATGCTAGTCTTGCCCTCAAGATTGCACTACTCCGGGTTTCAAAAGAATCAGGGCCTAAGTCCTGCTGCCATACTGATAGCCTAGGGGTTTAGTCCTCGTCGAATTAGTCCCATATCTAGGTAGGCGTGCAGATTTGTAGGAAGGGATGGACCCTTGAAAGAATTGACCCCTTGTGAAGGCCGGACCCCTGTAAGGGTTGACCCCTTGGATGGGTATCAATGTCTAGGACCTGGATCCTGTTAGTAAATTGACCTAACCCTGAAATGATTAGAAAAGCGTTAGACCTTGTAATCCATTATTAAAAACCTGAGTTTTAGTTTTGGAATAAAAGATCCTTGCTTAGAACCCTAGAGTTCTAGCTTGGTTTGAACCCTGGGGTTCTTGAGCCCTAGAACCCGGAAGTTCTTGAGGCCTTGAACCCTGAGGTCCCTTACCTAGGCCTGAAGGCCGTTTTATTGAACCCGAAGGTTTACTCATTGAACCCTGAGGTTTTTGAGTATTGGGGTTTAATCCTTAGATCCGGGGACCGTGATTAAACCCGATGGATACCTCGAACCCGTAGGTTTATGCTTTTGAACCCTGAGGTTCTTGGAAAACCCGAAGGTTGGTATTTGGATTAAAAGATCCTTGAACCCTGAGATTCTTATTAGATCCGAAGATCAATTAGGCCTGAAGGTCCTTGATCAACCCTTAGGTGATTTTGAATTCGGAGATTCCTTACAGACCCGGAGGCTGTATTGAACCCTGAGGCTCTTTTATAGACTCGGAGGCCGTACTGAACCCGGAGGTTTTTATATAGACCCTGAGGCCATACTGAACCCGGAGGTTCGTCATAGACACTGAGGCTGTATGCGTTATGGGAGGTTTGTGATCGTATTCTGCTCCCAATGAGGAACCACTACCGATCTGTTATTGAGAAACCGCACTATGCCACCCGGAGGTATAGGCCACTCTCATGAATCTCAATGCTGCACTCTACCTTTCTGCAGAAAAGGTCACTCTCAGACTTACTGGGGTCTGGCGTGGGCCTGCCCCGCGGAGCGACTTCACCCCAGACACACTACTTTCCACGTCTGGATAAGTATTAATTTTTGGTGCTAGCCGGTATTTTCGCACATTTGCTCCCTGCATATCAGCCGTCAGCATCTGATTACAGTACTTTGCAGTGTACGTCATGCTCCCTGCGTGTATTTAGCTCGTAGCGTCTTTAACACAGTGTTTGGATAGCACTAGTACGGTGGTCCCCACGTAACGTTTGGACTTATAGCCTTTACGCAGGGCCCGAGGTGCAGACAATGTAATAGGGTTGATCAGACTATTTCCTTATATGTCGTACACCCATGTAAGTAGTCTCACTAGTATATATAAGGTTTGCTGATATCTAAGGTCCCTTAGGACTTGACCTAGCTAGTATGCCCCTTTTAAGTACATTGGAGTTCCTATAACCCCTTTAGCCGTAACTAATAATGTATTTTATAAGCTTAGTCCTGAAACGTTATCGCATACATAGGAGTAGGAAACCAGTGTACTTAAATATATTGTAATAATAGTAGTAGTATATAGAGCTGATCCGGGGACCTTACTTTAGAAGTGATAGAATTTGAGGTGCAAGGCATTCCAGCAGTTGGGTTGGACCTTACCGTCGCTGTCTTCCAGCTTATAGGCTCCTGCCCCTTGCATCTCTATTACCTTATAGGGACCCTCCCATCCAGGAGCGAGTTTTCCGGCTGATTTGTGTGGTCACAGACTCGCCTTAGGACCCAGTTCCCTTTCTGGAAGGTTCTGTATCTGACCTTCTTGTTATAGCTCTTGGCTACTTTCAACTGGTAGGACGCATTTCTAAGGCGGGCCGCCTCCCACTTTTCATCGAGTAGGTCTAGACTCAGGGACATTAGCTCGTTGTTCTCCTCCTGGGAGAGGAATTCAGAGACCGTGGTCCTTACGTGCACCTCCATGGGTATCAGCGCTTCAGCACCATAGACAAGCGAGAAGGGAGTCTCCTAGGTAGCCGTCTTCGGGGTTGTCCGATAGGCCCAGAGTACTCCATGTAGCTCTTCTGCCCATCGCCCATGGGTGTCTTCTAGGCGCTTCTTGAGCATATTCACCACTGCCTTATAAATGGATTCAGCTTGACTGTTAGATTGGGGATGTCGTGGTGCTGAATAGGAAAGCTTCATATTCCAATCCTTGCAGAACTTTTGGAAGTTGTAGCTCGTGAACTGGGGTCCGTTGTCTGTGATGATCTCATGGGGAGTTACGAAGCGTGTGATCACGTTGGTCCATAGGAATTTTCTGATCTGGAGATCTGTTATCTTGGCTGGTGCTTCAGCTTCTACCGACTTCGTGAAGTAATCAGTCACGACTAGGAGAAATATCTTTTGCCCCGGTGCCATAGGGAATTTCCCCACGATGTCCATGCCCCACTTTCGGAAGGGCCAAGGAGAACTTAGAGATTTGAGGTTCTCTGGTGGAAGATTGGAGACTGGCGTGTGTTTCTGGCAATGGCTACAGAGCTTGGCTTGTTTGAGGGAGTCCCTCGCCATGGTTGGCCAGTAGTATCCAAGCTCCGACCACTAGAATGGGAATCACACTCTCCCTTGTGAAACTCTTCTAGTATCCTGGCGGCTTCTCTAGGGGTAAGACATCGTAGACGGTCACTATCGAGGCAAACACCGCGATGCTGGACCAGATGAAGGAACTGTTCGCCACCGCCCAGAAACGGTCGGAAGAACAAGAGAAACTAATGGCTTCACTCGCTAAACAGGTCAATACCTTAACAGCGAAAAGCAAACTCCCGCTCGGATCCACCACGGTGAGGCGTGGCAGGAGGCTCGACTTCGGAACTGCCGGAGACCAAGAAAAAGATGCCCCGAGAAAATCCCCGGAACTCATCCCTGACGATACCACTCCGGCGGGGCAGAAGAAAACGACGGATAACCTCCCACCTCCCGCAAGGGAAAACGAAGGAGACGACGTCGAAAGAATCAATCTGGATATCAGCGATCAATCGGATCCGTCCGACGAAGACGCCGACATCAACCACAGAAGGGCCCGAAGTCAGTCAGCTCGACTGGCGGCAGCCTTCGAAAAACCCATGACAGAAGAGGAAGAAGACCTCTACTGGTCAGAGCAAGAGAGGTTGGCTGAAGACCAGACTCGGGCCTATCGCAGCCAAAGTAGACAAAGGAGCGCGAACGGCGCCAACGAGATCCATGATTTGCGCGAGTACATCGCAAAAACTGCAGCCGAGGTGAAAGCGGTAAAATCGCAGATTCACCATGCAACCAGTACTGCCCCCGAGATCGACCTGCTCCTCGAGGAATCGAGATAGACTCTGTTCACCTCTCGAATCACGGATGCACGAGTCTCAGATCCCGGGAAAATAAAGCTTCCCACCTACGACGGAACCACAGATCCAAAGGCACATATGCAGTCCTTCCAGATTGCGATGGCGAGGTCTAAACTTCCGGAGCGGGAAAAGGACGTCGGCTGCTGTCTCCTATTCGTCGAGAAACTCAGAGGTGTTGCGCTCGAGTGGTTCTCACACTTGAAAAGAAACTCCATCGGAAGTTTCCGCCAGCTTGCTTCAGCTTTTCTGAAGCAATTCTCCATGTTCATGGACAGGGAAACTTCCGACGTAGACCTTTGGAGTCTAATTCAAAAGGAAGATGAACCGCTCCGAGAGTACATAAGGAGGTTCAAACTCGTGATGTCCAGGGTAACAGGCCTCAGCGACAGAGTCGCCATCGACGCCCTGAGAAAAAACCTCTGGTACAAATCGAAATTCCGAAAATGGATTTCTTTGGAGATACCACGCACCATCCAGGACACTCTCCACAAGGCAACGGATTTCATCATCATGGAAGAAGAGATGAAAGTCCTAGCGCAAAAGCATGGACCACAGAAAGCGTCCGGCAAGAAGAAAACCTCTCGTAACGACAAGTACGTCCATCACGAAGGGGAAGACGTCCAAGGCGAACATAACTACGCCGTCAATTCCGAACAAGGAAGGACCGCCGGAAACACTTGGACGCGGAACTCGTACAAGGACAATCCCAGCTGCGAGTTCCATCAGACGAGAGGTCACTCCACCGCCAGCTGCAAAGTCCTCGGCGCTAGACTCATTACGAAGCTGCTTGCCGGCGAACTAGCAACGGTCAGGAGCGTCAAAGATCTGCTCCTAGATTCTGACCGTCCGCCAAAGACCGACGGAGCCAATCCCGAGAATAACGCTCCTGGAACTCAATCGGGCGAAAAACACGGACGGAGACAAGACGGCGAAGGAAACAACAACAACCGCCAAAGGATCAACATGATCATCGGAGGATCGCATTTTTACCAGGACTCCGTTTCATCGATCAAAGCCTACGGACGGAGGGCCGAAACAAGCCCCAGATGGTGTCCAGAGGACGACGTTCCCAATCACGCAATCATCTTCGAGGAACAGGATACGGCCGGACTCGATAAACCTCACTACGATCCTCACGGTCAACATCATGTTCCGCGACACTCTGCAGAGGATGAACATACCCCTCGGAGAAGTCATCCCAGAACCAAGACCGTTGACTGGATTCTCGGGCGTCACGTCCATGACCCTCGGAAAAATCAGACTCCCGGTCATGGCTAAAGAAGTCACGAAGATCGTCGAATTCGCTGTAGTGGATAACCCGGCTATCTATAGTGCGATAATGGGAACTCCTTGGATAAACGCCATGAAAGCAGTCCCGTCCACTTACCATCTCAGCGTCAAGTTTCCAACACCGACTGGAACAGCGGTAATCTGGGGAAGCCAAAAACAGTCGCGACTCTGCTTCCTGGCCGAACATAAATTGCGCAGCAATCGGAACGCCCCAGTAGCTGACCCGAAGCGAACTAAGAAGCATCTGAGTATCTCCGAGAACTCTGGAAAGAACAGCTCGGATTTGTCCGAACAGGCCACAACTCAGGATAGCGGGAAAATCCTCGAGTCCATCGCCGAAAGAACGGATGACCTAACTCCCAACGCGACCACCGACTTAGCTGAAACAGTCAAGGCGCCGGAAATCGTGGAGTAATAGCGACCGCGATAGAAACAGAACTACGAGATGGCTTGATCCTCGCAAGAGGTACGTAGGCAGCTCGTCGCAATCCGACGAGTTCAGCTATCCCCTCACCAAAAAGGGGGGGGGGAAGATGGGGACAAACATCCTTGTACTCCCGCAAAAATACTTTTCACATGTACTCTACATTATAAAGTCTTTTATTCAAATGCTTACTCAACGCATAAACATTACGGAAAACAAAAATCATATCTTTGAGGAACGCGAGACCTCGTTAGTTCCCGAAGAGTCTTGATTCTCCATTCTCCTCCAAACAGACCATCCGCGACTCTAAAAAACTCTATCAAACAGTCTGTCCGTGACTCTAAAGTTCATTTCCGTCGATTGGCCCCGACGGGAAACATAGAAACGTTTCACTCAATCAAATTCGTAGTCTGGCTTCTAACGAAGTCCTCTTGCATCCGACAAGGATACCATAGCGCGCTATACAAAAAAAATCCAAATTTTGGTTAGCTCTTCGTAAAGGAAGTAGCTCGACTCGTATCCAAACGAATCATATAAGCCGATAAGCACTTCGCAGAAGGTCAAAATCGGTCAAGACGAAATCGATGTCCGAAAGTCTCGGAAAAACATGAAAGATGTTAGAGCAACCTTGAGAGACTAATTGTTAATCGGGAAACCTTGGAAAAATATTAAGTTCGAGATTAATCATCTCGAAATCAACGGCTAGAAACGTTTTCTAGCCGAGGAAAAACCTACAGAAAACTAAAAAGAACGCAAAAACACGCACAAGCCGAAGGAACCGAGCAGCCGACTCCGGTCGCGGCCAAGGCCGCCGGGCGGCTTGCCCCCGTGCTGGCCGTAGCCGCCGGCGGCTAGCGCCCGTGCTGGCCGTGGCCGCCGGGCGGCTAGCCCCGTGCTGGCTGTGGCCGCCGGCGGATAGCGCCCGTGCTGGCCGTGGTCGCCGGGCGGCTAGCCCCCGTGCTGGCCGTGGCCGCCGGGCGGCTAGCCCCCGTGCTGGCCGTGGCCGCCGGGCGGCTAGCCCCCGTGCTGGCCGTGGCCGCCGGGCGGCTAGCCCCCCTGCTAGCCGTAGCCGCCGGCGGCTAGCGCCCGTGCCGGCCGTGGTCGCCGGGCGGCTAGCCCCGTGCTGGCTCGGGTCGTCGGGCGGCTAGTCTTCGTGCGTAAGTTCTAGGCCCCCAGGTCGCCAAAAATCCGTGTTTTGCGACTTTCCGAGATCCCGCAAACAAAACTCCTTTTCCTGCTCCAAGATTTTGGAGAACCCGTAAGACGTCAACGGACAGAAAGACTTCGTATAAAACGGTGATGGTTATCTTAAAAACCATTCGCCTCAGCAATGGATCGAAGATCTTCCGAAAGACTCGACATCCAAGTAGGAGCATTCTTTCAAAGAAATCGTAGAAAACAACGGAAGTCGGGAAGACGGCCCGAAAGGGACCAAACTCAATCGGACGGCCCATTTACGATTTTTTAAAAGATAGATACGACGGTTTACAATTATCTTCACATAACAAGATAAATGTTAAACTTCCGAAAGGATAAATGTCAAATTTCCGAAAGGATAAATGTCAACTTTCCCGATAAACACGAAGGCCGACGAAAATGGAAAAAGCCCAGCTCGCGGCAGATTCAGCCCATCAAGAATAGATCGTCATATGGGAGTATATAAGAAAGGCTAGGAGCAGAGGAAGGGGGATCCGAAATCAGAAGAAAGAAACCACTCTAGAGCAACTTAGAACTTAGGCTTTTATTTCCTTTTTAGCGAGCTGCGACTCAACTAGGTTAGATCTAGGTTTTGAGTCTAGTGACGATCGACAGCTCTTGCGGCCGAGATCTCGACCTGTTGTTTAAACGCTCTCCGCGAATTCGGAAATAAGATTCTTTCTTTTGCTCTCTTTATTTTACGCATTTATTCCCAAACTAAACTCGTATTAACTTCGTCGTGCGTGGCCCAGCAGATAGCCGGGATCCTCAGGGAAAACTAGGTCAACTTAGTTTTCCTACGTTTAAACTTGACTAAAATCGACAGTGCGAATTTCGGTTCCCACATATGTGTCTGAGGGATTGGTTGTGAAGGGTGGTGGATATTAAAGCTATGTGGTATCATTGGTTGGCCGATCATGTTCTTGTCTGATTGTTGGTTGACCGGTTGATGATACTTGTATAGTCTAGGTGTCTAACACTACACGAGTATTGAACTCAGACGTATATATGGTTAACTAGGGGATTGGTTGTTGACTTGTTTTTATGCAGGTTCCCGTTACTTGAAGTTAGATAATGGCAGGAGGCCAAGTCTAACATAGTAACGGTTTGCTTAGCCTTACTTTAGATTTCTTGCTAAGGCTAAATTGATTGTTATTTTGGGTTGTCTGGGTTAGTTCTAGGTTGGGGTAGAGGTAGCCAGCTCACTGAGTAACATTAGGTTACTCATCCATCTCCGTTGTCCTTTTTTTGCAGGTTTCTTTAGTAGGACGATCGGATAGCTTGGTGCTGGACGTTAGGACCACCGGTGTAGATTTGCTTGCCTTTTGTTAAACGGTATTTTTAATTTGCGTTTAGTTGACTCGATTTTGGCATTAGGCCGGGACCGGTCTCGAATTATTCAATGTATGAATATTTCTTTGAATCAATAAAGTAATTGTTTTATATGCGCTTCATGAGTACTCTGATATTTGACTAGTCCGGTCTAACACAACGTTAGGTCGTTGTACGGGTTGAAAAGCCTTAGGCCTCGATCTAACGGAAACTGTTAACTCTAGATACGGGTTGCAAAGCCTTATGCCTTGAGTTAGCGGGACGAGTTAGTGGATGAACTGGTCTAAGTCGTGGAGTAAATTTTGTGACTCTGACCGGATCGTCCCTAGCCCGTCACGTAGCGCTTCCGGACCATGGTGTTGGGTTGGACGGTCAGTCATGTTCTTGTTTGATTGTTGGCTGGCCGGTTGGCCTTTCATCTCCAACCCTTGGCGTTAGTCGCTCCGTCGGTCATGTTCTTGTTTAATTGTTGGCCGGTGGTTCGACTTATGTCTAGGATGGTTCGGGGTGTTATAGTGGTGGTATCAGAGCATGGTTACGTCCATGCTTCCGGAACTCATGATTTAATCGGTTTTCAAATATTTTATCGAGTCAAAGGAGTCACAAAAGGCATTAGGGAAACCGGTCACGTCCAGCGATAGGATTTATCGTTTTAGGAATTAGGATTAGATAGTGGAGTTTAGAATTTCTAGGTTGTTGGTTAGCTTTGCGGTTAGGTTGTTGTTAGTTTTTGTTGGGTTAGTTGTTGACTAACATGCGTGTGAGTGTTCTTTTAGTTGCAGCTAGTAAGTGTGTTCGTTGATCGGCACTTTAATGGTGAAAACCTTAAAGTGAAAGGAGTTCAAGGCCAAAAACCCAAAGCCGAAGAGATAGAGTGAAGATGGTTCTGAAGACTGGACAGTGGTATGGACTGGACAGATGAGAAGAAGCGAGACTTCATTTGAAAAGGACTTCAGCAGTATCTGGGTAAAGGAAGATCGAGAAAAGGATTGAGTAATCAGGAGCAAGAATGATCTATCTGATGGAAAGGATAGTATCATGGAAATGAGTGTTATGGCAGAGGCAAAGCAAGATGACTCAGTGATCATTCCATTGAAGAGAGACAGAGACGAGTATGGAGACCAAAGAAATCGAAAGGAGACATCAGAGGCAAACCGATGAGAAGCACATCAAGTGATCAAGGCCGCAAGACTAAGTGATCCAATGAGATATTGTCATCAAGGGAGAGCATGTCGTGAAGCTGAGCAGTTACACACTTAAGAATTCGAGGACGAATTCTATTAAGGGGGGAAAATGTGATAACCCGCCTTTAGGGGTAAAATGGTTGAGATCGACAAAGTGGGAGTTTGGAGCCAAGCTTTTGGGAATCAAAGGATGAGGAGGAATGTTGAGTTTTGATCATTTCAAACTCAACATGGTTTCAGAGAAAATAGAAGATTGGTCGAGCATCAACTTGGAGGTCGAATCGCGGGCGATAAAGATTGATCTGGAAGTTTCGAAGAATGGCGTGGTCGAAGAATTGATCGTGAGTGTACTAGGAGTCAGATAAGCTGCTCTACCATTATTATAAGTGTCTTAGATTGATCAGACGGTCGTTTTGGAATCATCACATTTTTGGAAGCACGACGGTTTAGAAGCTCGACGTTTTTGAAGCCAATGTTACTTAACCACTAAGTTTTCTCCGAAACTTCGTATGAGCGGAATATTATTTCAGAGACATTATAAGTTGGAAGCAGGACGGGAATTAAGCATGACGGGAAGCAAGCACGACGGGATTGAAGCACGACGGGAAAACCCGAAGTTGGCCGAAAATCCTAATTTCGGTATTGTGGATTTCTCGGGGAAGCCGGAGGCTCGGGAAATATTTTTATTCAAGATCAGGATTCCTATGGAGTTTATTAAAAGTATTCCAAGCATCAGAACGGGAGCGGAAAAATATTCAAGATTGATTGCGGGTCGAAAATTCACCAGAAGGGCCGAAACCGCACAAATGGACCGAGAAGCTCGAGGTGGCTTGATCTAAGTGATCAGGACGTGATGTCTATCTCTTAACCAGCTGAGTGTCAAGGGAAGCTCGAGGTGTCGCCGTGCATGAAGCCAGAACATGCAGCTTGACACACAGAAGCACGAGGTGCCGTGCAACCTGCGATCGAAGCATGCAGATCGACATGTGTGCGCTGTGGTGTCGAAATGGATGAGTTCAGAACTTAGATCAGACATGTGGAAGGTGTGGTGTCACCCTGCAGGACACTCTGGTCATGCCAGTAGACATGTGGAGCACGAGGTGCCGCGACGCATGCGTCCGGAGGCATGCGAAGCGACACACGCGCTGCCACCAACTTCGATCTGATTCGCTGATGTATCCTATATAAACCCCACGACCCCTGCCCATTTCATTCATCCTCACACACCAAAAACCACTCCCAAACGTTGCTAGAGAGAGAGAGAGATAAAGTAGAAAAAGAAAGCAAGAGGTTCCGAACTTTTTTCGAGAATAGAGAGTTTTCGAGATCAGATTCTGTACTGATTTCGAGTGAGTGTCCAGAGAAGGCTCTGTCCAAATCAATTTGTCCAAGCAAGTCATATTCTCTGGTGATCAAGTGGAGGTTCTGTCCAAGGTCATTTCAGATCAATGGGTTCAGTTCAGTCGAAGATTTGAAGCTCGATACTTTGTCGAAAGTCCGAAGAAATCGTCCAGCAGCTAGGGGAGGTTCTGCTCGAGTTGAGTTCTGTCCAGACCAGTATCAGGGGAGGTTATGTTCAAGTCAAGATCAGTCCAGTCCAGTCCATTCAAATCGTCCATTGGGTTTTGGCTAAGTCCTCTCCGATCACCAGCTGCTTATCGGCATAGAACACTGTGATTTGGTTTTGTTTGAGTTCCACTTGGAACATAGGTTAGATCGAGTTTGCATATAGATTATAGATTAGAATGATCACACTATTGCATGATAGAGTCCTTAGGGTTATTTTATTTATGAACCGAACTCAGTTTAGCACGGGCTAAGCTGAGAATAAAGGAATTAAGACTGAGTTAATAACCTGACTAGGACTAAGACTAGGGTGCATCATGTTTTCTATTCTTGCTTGGTTATTTGGTTGAGTGCAGGTTCCCGTTATCTTTAAAGATAGATTCATAGCACGAGGCTGAACTATCTGGGTAACGGTTTGATTAGAGTAGATTGCTCGTTAGATTAAGTGCTTGTTGATTGAGGTTAGTCATCTCTTGGTAAGGGAGTGACTAACCGGTTGATTTGATTAGTTATGTTATTGTTGTTTAGTTTATTAGATGTTAGTACTTGGGATCCTACGCCATATAGGCCGGATTACTGGTACTAGTTGTTAGTTTTGTAGAGTCTAGAGTCTAGGATAGTGTTGTGTTTGTGTTGCCGACAGTATGTGCGTAACCCGCCCATAGTAGGCTTGTTTAGGGTTGATTAGTGTTCCTCCCTGCCTCGTATTTAGCGGGTTTAAGGAAACACCTTATTCGCTGGGTCGGGAAGACTCAGAGAGACGGGATCATGGCCTAGGGCTGAGTGATTACACGACGGTGTAATGTGACAGTAACCCGAAGGACTGTGGGCTGTCGCGCGGTGACCCGAAGGACTGTGGGCCGCGGTCTGTTGAATGTTCCTCTCTTCTGGCCTTTGTGGTAGGAAGTTAGGATGTTGCCAATATTGGGGATGAACACGAAATCACCATTTCCCGGGTTAGAGTGTTGTGTTTTATTAGAGTTTCGTAGAGGGTTGTGGAACCCTCGAGTTAGTGTACCATCGAGATACGGTTTTACATATTAGATCGAGTCGTAGTAATAGTATCTTGTTATTGTTATTGTGGTTGATTTATTTGCTTGCAGGTTCCTGTTACTTAAAGTTAGATCATGGCAGGAGGCTAAGTCTAACTTAGTAACCGGTTTATTAGATAGTAGTTGTGATTGTTGATTGGATATTGGTTAGTGTAGGCCTGATGTTGGCATGTATGTGTCTGAGGGATTGCTTGTGAAGGGTGGTGGATATTAAATCTATGTGGTATCATTGGTTGGCCGATCATGTTCTTGTCTGATTGTTGGTCGACCGGTTGATGATACTTGTATAGTCTAGGTGTCTAACACTACACGAGTATTGAACTCAGGCGTATATATGGTTAACTAGATTGGTTGTTGACTTGTTTTTATGCAGGTTCCCGTTACTTGAAGTTAGATAATGGCAGGAGGCCAAGTCTAACTTAGTAACGGTTTGCTTAGCCTTCGTTTAGATTTCTTGCTAAGGCTAAATTGATTGTTATTTTGGGTCGTCTGGTTTAAATCTAGGTTGGGGTAGAGGTAGCCAGCTCATTGAGTAACATTAGGTTACTCATCCATCTCCGTTGTCCTTTTTTTGCAGGTTTTTTTAGTAGGACGATCGGATAGCTTGGTGCTGGACGTTAGGACCACCGGTGTAGATTTGCTTGCCTTTTGTTAAACGGTATTTTTGATTTGCGTTTAGTTGACTCAATTTTGGCATTAGGCCGGGACCGGTCTCGAATTATTCAATGTATGAATATTTCTTTGAATCAATAAAGTAACTGTTTTATATGCGCTTCATGAGTACTCTGATATTTGACTAGTCTGGTCTAACACAACGTTAGGTCGTTGTACGGGTTGAAAAGCCTTAGGCCTCGATCTAACGGAAACCGTTAACTCTAAATACGGGTTGCAAAGCCTTATGCCTTGAGTTAGCGGGACGAGTTAGTGGATGAACTGGTCTAAGTCGTGGAGTAAATTTTGTCTCTGACCGTGTCGTCCCTAGCCCGTCACGTAGCGCTTTCCGGACCATGGTGTTGGGTTGGACGGTCAGTCATGTTCTTGTTTGATTGTTGGCTGGCCGGTTGGCCTTTCATCTCCAACCCTTGGCGTTAGTCGCTCCGTCGGTCATGTTCTTGTTTAATTGTTGGCCGGTGGTTCGACTTATGTCTAGGATGGTTCGGGGGTGTTACAGGCTGCAACTGCCAGCGCCCAGGGCCGCGACATGGGCGCAGACGCCGGCGCCCGGGGCCGTGATGCGGGTCCATCCGCCGGCTTCAGGGCCATGGCGTGGGAGCGGCCGCCGGCGCCCGGGGCTGTGACGCGGGTCCAGTCGCCGGCGCCTGGTTTCGTGACGCGGGTCCAGCTGCCGGCGCCCGAGGCCATGACACGGGTCCAGTCTCTGGCGCTCGAGGCCGTGGAGTGGGCGCAGCCGCCGGCGCCCGGTGCCATGACGCGGGTCCAGCCACCGGCGCCCGGGGACGTGGGCGCAGCCGTCGGCGCCCGGGGACGTGGGCGCAGCCGTCGGCGCCCGGGGCCATGGTGTGGTCGTGCTCGTTCGCTTCCAATTTTCCTTTCAGTGATTGTTTTGCGGGAAGTCCGTAGATAGGAAATAATCTTAACCGTTGATTTTGAGATAACCGTTTTTTACCCCAACAGTTAGCCTCCCAACCCGTAAGACTCGGAGACGATTTTGCGGGCGAATGATATGAATTGGAAATCAAAATTTTTGGTTAAGAATATTTTATTGCGGAAATCCATATCACCCTCAAATCCTTATAAGTAGTAGCTCATAACTTCTCATTCTTCACACACTTCTTTCTCTCAACTTCTTCCCTTTCTGATCTCATAAGCGAAAATCTCTTCCTCTCAAATTGAAAAGAAGGATTCCGATGTTGAGATGGGTGAAGCCAGCCAAGCCCCGCCGGTGATATTACGTGTATACGCACACCAATTAACCTAATGTGCACACTACCACAATCGAATGGTATGTCGATGTAGAACTTTAGGATCGAATCCACATAGACCAACTATTACACTTTATCTTTATGGGATCAAAATTAAGCTAAGACAATATGGGGTTTTGGTTGATTTGAGGTAATGTAAATAGCAAATAATACAAATTGAATAAGGCTTCAGATTAAAGAGAATGCTAGCCTAGGGTGAATAATTGGAAATCAATGAGTATGAGCTAAACATCTATTCAAGGAACCATTCACAGCAAGTCGTAAACTCGAAAAACATGTAAAGTTCGACCCACCGTCGTGGCGTCTCCCCTTTTATCATGCATTCCTAATATCTAAACTGTCGTTGAATCAGAGTAATATGATAAACATTAAGACCAGAATCGATAAGTTCACAATTTGCCCTAACATCTACTTTCGCTGGTTAGAGACAAATCGCCATTCATGATATTTTTAGCATCTTAAAACACTTTTGATGATTAAATTATACCTAGAATCAGGCACTAAGTAGCTAGTTTAATGCAGGCAGTAAGTGCAATCCTCAATGGAGACAATCAAAAGATCAATCCTTATTTGTGTTTAGCTCATGAATCTATGACCTCCTAACACCCTAGACTAAGCAAATTGACTACTCAGCCATAGCAACTGAGAACACAGAGATAACAGATGAAGAAAACATGCTGAATAAATAAAATAAATGAGATAGTGTGATAACCCGCCCTTTGGGTAAAATGGTCGAGATCGATAAACTCAGAGTTTAGAGCCAAGCTTTTGGGAATCAAAGGATGAGGAGGAATGTTGAGTTTTGATCATTTCCAACTTGACATGGTTCAGAGAAAATAGAAGAATGGTCGAGCATCAACTTGGAGGTGGCTTGATCTAAGGGGGCAGGACGTGATGTCTATCTCTTAACCAACTGAGTGTCAAAGGAAGCTCGAGGTGTCGCCTTGCAGGAAGCCAGAACATGCAGCTTGACACCCAAAAGCACGACATGTCGTCGTATCTGCAACCTGCGCATGCTGATCGACACGCAGAGGACCGTGTGTCGCGACCCATAAAATCCATCCATGCAGCAAGCCATCTGGACGTGAGTGGTGTCCTCCTGCATGTATCAGAGACATACCACACGACATGTGTGCACCATGTGTCGCCGCGCATGCGACCGGAAGCATGCAGGCTGACACACAGGCGCTGGTGTGGTGCGATATCACTGGTCGATGTATCCTATAAATAAATGAGATAGTGTGATAACCCGCCCTTCGGGGTAAAATGGTCGAGATCGATAAACTCAGAGTTTAGAGCCAAGCTTTTGGGAATCAAAGGATGAGGAGGAATGTTGAGTTTTGATCATTTCCAACTTGACATGGTTCAGAGAAAATAGAAGATTGGTCGAGCATCAACTTGGAGGTGGCTTGATCTAAGGGGGCAGGACGTGATGTCTATCTCTTAACCAACTGAGTGTCAAAGAAAGCTCGAGGTGTCGCCGTGCAGGAAGCCAGAACATGCAGCTTGACACCCAAAAGCACGACATGTCGTCGTATCTGCAACCTGCGCATGCTGATCGACACGCAGAGGACCGTGTGTCGTGACCCATAAAATCCATCCATGCAGCAAGCCATCTGGACGTGAGTGGTGTCCTCCTGCATGTATCAGAGACATACCACACGACATGTGTGCACCATGTGTCGCCGCGCATGCGACCGGAAGCATGCAGGCTGACACACAGGCGCTGGTGTGGTGCGATATCACTGGTCGATGTATCCTATAAATACCCCAACCCCCCCATCTCGTTTTCATTCATCTTCACACACCAAAATCACTCCAAAACGTGCCTAGAGAGAGAGAGATATAGAGAGAGAGAGAGAGAGAGAGAGAGAGAGAGAGAGAGAGAGAGAGAGAGAGAGAGAGAGAGAGAGAGAGAGAGAGAGAGTAGAAAAAGAAAGCAAGAGGTTCCGATCTTTTTCGAGAGTTTTAGAGAGTTTTCGAGATTAGATTCTCTAGTGATCTCGAGTGAGTGCCTAGGGAAGGCTCTGTCCAAATAAATCCGTCCAAGTCTTTCATATTCTCTGATGATCAAGTGGAGGTACTGTCCAAGGCTAGTTCAGATCCATGGGTTCAGATCAATCGAAGTTCTGAAGCTCGATATTCTTCCGGATGTCTGAAGAAATCGTCCAGCAGCTAGGGAAGGTTTTGCTCGAGTTGAGTTCTGTCCATACCAGTTTAAGAGGAGGTTATGTCCAAGTCAAGATCAGTCCAGTCCAGTCCATTCAAGATGTCAAAGTTGGGTTTTGGCTAAGTCCTTTCCGATCAACCAGGTGCTTATCAGCAAAGAACACTGTGAGTTGGTTTGTTTGAATTCCACTTGGAATTTAGGGTAGTTTTCTTTATTGATTGAGTTCCACTTGGAGCATAGGTTAGATCGAGTCTGCATATAGATTAGATAGATCACACTATTGCATGATAGAGTCCTTAGGGTTATTTTATGTATGAATTGGACCCAGTTTAGCACGGGTTAAGCTGAGATTAAAGGAATTAAGACTGAGTGAATAACCTGACTAGGACTAGGACTAGGGTGCATCATGTTTTCTATTATTGCTTTGTTATTTGGTTGAGTGCAGGTTTCCGTTATCTTTAAAGATAGTTTCATAGCAGGAGGCTTAACTATCTGGATAATGGTTTGATTGAGTAGTTTGCTTAATTGATTTAATGCTTGCTTGTTTAGTTAATCTTGTTGATTGAGGTTAGTCAGCTCTTGGTAAGGGAGTGACTAACCGGTTGATTTGATTAGTTATGATATTTCTGTTTATATTTTTAGATGTTAGTACTTGGGATCCTACGCCATATAGGCCGGATTACTGGTACTAGTTGTTAGTGTCGTAGAGTCGAGAGTCTAGGATAGGATTTTGTGTATGCCGACAGTATGTGCGTAACCCGCCCATACTAGGCTTGTCTAGGGGTTGATTAGTGTTTCCTCACCCTCGTATTCAGAGGGTTTAAGGAAACCCCTTATTCGCTGGATTGGGAAGAATCAGAGAGACGGGATCATGGCCTAGGGCTGAGTGTTACACGACGGTGTAACGTGGCAGTGACCCGAAGGACTGTGGGCTGTCGCGCGGTGACCCGAAGGACTGTGGGCCGCGGTCGGTTAAAAAGTTCCTTCTTCTGGCCTTTGTGGTAGGAAGTTAGGATGTTGCCGATAGAGAGGATGAACACAAAATCACCATCTCCCGGGTTAGAGTGCTGTGTTTTATTAGAGTGTCGTAGAGGGTTGTGGAACCCTCGAGTTAGTGTAGCACCGATATACGGTGTTACGTATTAGATCGAGTCGTAGTAATAGTATCTTATATTGTGATTGTGTTTGATTGATTTGCTTACAGGTTCCTGTTACTTGAAGTTAGATCATGGCAGAAGGCTAAGTCTAACTTAGTAACCGGTTGATTAGATAGTATTTTGTGAATGTTGATTGGATATTGGTTGTTGACTTGTTTTCAAGCAGGGTCCCATTACTTGAAGTTAGATCATGGCAGGAGGCCAAGTCTAACTTAGTAAACGGTTGATTAGATAGTAGTTTGAGATTGTTGATTGGATATTGGTTGTTGACTTGTTTTCATGCAGGGTCCCGTTACTTGAAGTTAGATCATGGCAGGAGGCCAAGTCTAACTTAGTAACGGTTTGCTTAGCCTTAGTTTAGATTTCTTGCTAAGGCTCTATTGATTGTAATTTTGGGTTGTGATGCGACCCAGGACCCAGACCAGGACCAGCTCGACGATCAGGACGCTCAGATCAGACCAACTGAGGTTCACCCATCCGTCCAGGCCAAGCAGTGTACCGGATCAACCCGCGTTCGACCGGAAAGGAGCTAAGGCTGGATCCACGACCTGATGACCGATCTGACCGAACCACAGATGATCTTTCCCGTCCAACTCGTCAAGACAAAGCCAACAGATGAGCCAGACTACACTCGGATCAGGCAGAGTCAGACCACGACCGCAACTTCTCACTTCTCACCCGTTTGGTCCGTACCGCACATCCCGATGATCGGACCAACGTTCTTGCTTCTTCTTTTGACGCCATCATGGACTTCTTATCGACCAAATTCTCTAAGGCAAGGATTCTTAGACTTTTTGAAGATTTGGGTCAAGTAAACTCTTCATACGTTCAAGATGGTTCGATGATCACTCATGCGGCCACACCTCTGTACGTCCATCTCCTTACCGCGACGAACCAGATCATCACGGACGCACTTGGACATCTTTCTGAATCTGGACCAGTCAACCTTTGAGTCCACACTTTGACTGGTCTTCCCTTGGTTTCCACACTTGGACTAGTCTTAGTCAAATTTATGTTTTCTATGCCTTGTTTTCTGCATTTTTCTTTATTTTTCTTTGACTCAAAACACTATATAATGTACTCCCTTTCATGGCAATGAGATCCACGAAATTTCTTACTTATTTTGAGTCTTACTCTCTTTGTTCTTTGCATAGAAACTTTATGTTTCTTGGTGAGGTTATCACTTAGCAAACAAATCTTCTTTTGTTGGACCGGTGCGTCACATCCGGCAACAAACGAATCTGGTAGTATCAAGGGGTCTTTCCGCAACCTTTTGTGTCACCCATCATTCCATAGTTCTCTTTTCAGAGTTCATATCCTTCACAAACCGATTGAGTGATCCTGTCCAATCTCAGGACGTATCAAGTGGTATCAGAGCCACTCAATTTGGTATTATCTTTCCATCTTTCTCATCTCCCATTTTCTAAACACTCTTCTTCTTCTGTCTATCTTGAATCCGGGCCACTACCTTACCTAGGCCATATCGATTTATAAAAAAAAAAGAAAAAGAAAAAGAAAGATCTAACAAAAAAAAGAAAGAAAAAGAAAATCGAAAGTTTGATTGTTTTTGGCTAGGTGGTGGAAGAGAAATCCTGCTGGCTGAAGAGAAATCCAGCCTTGGAGTGGTTAAAGCGGATTCCCAAACCAAATTCTCTTATCTCTCTATCTTGTGTTTCGTTATTTGTTTGCTTTGAGATCTCATCGGGTTATTTGGATTGTCTTTCTTAGAACCTTGAGAGGAATTCTTTGAGTGACCACTAAATTAAGTGAAACACGTGTGTGGGTGAGGATAAACACCTGAGAGTGTGAGGTTTTATCTAACTTTACCTTGTTTAAGTTTTCAGGAAACCATGGGCAGTGAAGGAGAAAGAAACCGACCCGGAAACTCACATGCCGGATTATCTAACTTGCAAATGCGTGCTCTCAATGATTCTATGTCTAACTTGTTGAATACAGGTTTGGAGGCGATCCATCTAAGGCTAGATGAACTTCAGGGCCGACCAACTCAGTCCCGAACCAGAACCAGGCGTGACCATCCAAGAAGACACAGCCGGTCTGACCTTGAAATCCGAGAAGAGTGCTTTGAGGATGATGATCGATCCATCAATCGTCCAAGGAGAGTTCCTAGGCATCAAAACCAAGGTGATGTCAATCCATTTGGTAGAAATGAAAGAACTAATGATGGTTTGGGAGGATTGGAATTGAAAATTCCAAGTTTTGATGGCAAAAATGATCTGGATGCTTTTCTTGAATGGGAAAGAAAAATTGAGCTTGTGTTTGATTGTCAAAATTTTTCTGATATTAAAAAGGTTAGACTTGCTGCTGCTGAGTTTACTGGCTATGCTATTAACTGGTATGATCGAGTTGTGACTAGCAGGAGAAGAGCAGGTGAGGCGCCAGTTGATACATGGGATGAGCTTTCCATGCTGATGAGGAGACGCTTTGTTCCCGACCATTACCACCGAGACCTACATCACAAACTCAGGCGGTTGCTTCAAGGTTCCAAGTCAGTTGAGGACTATCACCAGGAGATGGAGACCTTGATGATCAAAACTGATGTAGACGAGCCCTTAGACGCCACCATGGCCAGATTTCTTATCGGGCTCAACCGTGATATTCAAGACCGTATGGAGCTGGAAGATTATGACAGCATGGAGCAGATGCTACACAAGGCCATACTGATTGAACAACAAGCTAAGAGAAAGGGTCTTTCTAAGCCAGCCTTTGCTCCCAAATCATCTTTTGCTTCCAAAGCAAACTATCAAGACAAGGGTAAGTCTTCTTCCTCAACAAATACTGCCTTTAAGACTAATGCCTCTGCTCATGTTGATAGAGAAAAGAAAGAGGAAGCTCCAAAATGAACCAGATACATTCAGTGTTTCAGATGTCATGGCCTTGGCCACTATGCCAACCGATGTCCCAACCAAAAGGTGATGGTTCTTTTGGAAAATGGTGAAGTATAATCCGAGGAAGACAAGGAGGATCTTGGACCAGTGTTTGATGATGATGAGGAAGAGGCGCTTGACTTCCCAGCTCATGGTCCCCTTCTTGTTACTAGAAAGACTTTGGACAATGCCTTTGATCCCATCTTCGATGAGGAGGTCGATGGAGTGATAGATGAGTTCTGCTCGAACTTTGTGGAGGGTTCTGATCCGATCTATGATGAGGACGACCTTGATGATCCCAGCCACGGTCGACTACTGGTTACTAGACGTGCCTTGAGTGTCCAACCAAAGACCAACGACAAAGAACAAAGGGAGAATCTTTTCACTCTAGAATGTCTCATTTCTGATAAAGTTTGTTCTTTGATTATTGATGGAGGTAGTTGCACTAATGTGGCTAGTGACACCCTTGTAAAGAAACTTGGGCTTGTTACTTGGCCTCTTGCTCGTCCTTTCAGGTTGGAGTGGCTCAATGAGGCCGGAGAGCAATATGTGAAGGAGCAAGTCACCGTCCCACTTTCTATTGGACGATATGAGGATGAGGTCGTGTGCAATGTGCTTCCCATGGATGCATGCCATGTTCTTTTGGGCTGGCCTTGGCAGTTTGATAAGAAGGCTGTGCATGATGGTTTCACAAACCGGCACTCTTTTGATCATAAGGGAAAGAAGATCACCTTGGTACCTTTGTCGCCTTCGGAGGTCCATCAAGACCAGGTTCAACTCAAAAAGGGGTGTGACCAAGAGTCTAAGGCATATAAACACGAGTCTAGTACCAGAAACTCCAACTTCTTTGTCAAAGAAAGTCAGGTCAGGAAATCTCTTTACTCTCAACAGCCATTTCTTTTACTTGTGTATAAAGAATCTCTTATGGCTAATTCTTCTGACCTTGCAGCGGAGATTCCGAGTGAGTTGCTAGATGTTTTGCAGGACTTTTCTGATGTCTTTCCAGATGAGAATCCAAAGGAATTGCCACCAATACGAGGGATTGAGCATCAAATAGACTTTGTTCCGGGTGCATCTCTACCGAACCGACCAGCTTACCGTACCAATCCGGTCGAGACCAAGGAACTTCAGAAACAAATTTGTGAGCTTCTTGAGAAAGGCTACATCCGGGAAAGCCTCAGTCCTTGTGCCGTACCAGTTCTTCTAGTGCCCAAGAAATATGGTTCATGGCGCATGTGTGTTGACTGCTGTGCCATTCCTTATAGTAAAGTATAGGCATCCCATTCCTAGGCTTGATGACATGCTTGATGAGTTGCATGGTTCTTCAGTTTTCTCTAAGATTGATTTAAAAAGTGGATATCACCAGATTAGGATGAAAGAAGGTGATGAATGGAAAACTGCATTTAAGACTAAGCTAGGATTGTATGAGTGGCTTGTTATGCCATTTGGTCTAACTAATGCACCTAGCACTTTCATGCGTTTGATGAATCATATTCTGAGAGCATTCATTGATCATTTCATGGTTGTATACTTTGATGACATTATCATTTACAGAAAGAACCTAGATGATCATAAGAAGCATGTGAAATCTGTTCTTGAAGTTCTTAGGAAAGAAAAGCTGTTTGCAAATCTTAGTAAATTCTCTTTTGGAACAGATCACGTGGTGTTCTTAGGTTTTGTTGTAGGTGCTGATGGACTCAGAGTGGACGAGGAGAAGGTCAAACCATCCGTGAATGGCCCATTCCGACCACAGTGAGCGAGGTAAGGAGCTTCCACGGCCTTGCCGGGTTCTACCGACGGTTTGTCCAGGACTTCAGTACCATCGCAGCCTCACTTACTGAAGTGATCAAGAAGAATGGTTGTTTCAAGTGGGAACAGGCTCAGGAAGAAGCATTCCAAATCTTAAAAGGGAAGTTAACTCATGATCGTTTACTTGTACTTCCTGATTTTTCTAAAACTTTTGAGATCTAATGTGATGCTTCGGGTGTTGGTATTGGTGCTGTCTTGATGCAGGATAGGAAACCCATTACTTACTTCAGTGAGAAGCTTGGCGGAGCCACTCTCAACTACCCCACTTACGACCAGGAGCTGTATGCTTTGGTGAGGGCTCTTCAAACATGGCAGCACTATCTCTGGCCAAAAGAGTTTGTGATCCATACTGATCACCAGTCGTTTAGACATCTTAAGGGCCAGCAGAAGCTGAACAAGAGGCATGCCCGTTGGGTAGAGCTTATTGAGACATTTCCTTATGTGATCAAGTACAAGCAAGGTAAGGGAAATGTTGTGGCTCATGCTCTGTCCCAAAGGTATTCTCTTCTCTCAGCTCTAGAGACCAAGTTGCTTGGATTTGAATTTATCAAAGATTTATATGCAACTGATCCGGATTTTAAAGAGATTTTCAGGAAGTGTTCCAAAACGGCCTATGGCAAGTATTATCAAGTTTCTGATTTCTTATTCTCTGATAACCGCTTGTGTGTTCCCCAATGTTCTTTGAGGGAGTTGTTTGTCAGGGAATCACATGGAGGAGGTCTTATGGGACATTTCAGATTCAAGAAGACATAAAAGGTGGTGTATGAGCATTTCTATTGGCCGAGTTTGATGAAGGACGTAGAGAGGATATGCACCTGATGTGTGGATTGCAAGAAGGCCAAGTCCAAAGTGCAAAACCAAGGTTTGTATCCGGCCCTACCCATTCCATCTCATCCTTGGGTTGATATTTCTATGGATTTTGTGCTTGGTTTGCCTAAGAGTAAGTCTGGCCGAGACTCCATCTTTGTGGTTGTTGATAGATTCTCTAAGATGGCTCATTTCATACCTTGTCATAAGAATGATGATGCCGTGCATGTTGCTGAGTTGTTCTTTAGAGAAATTGTTAGGTTGCACGTAGTGCCTAGAACCATTGTGTCTGATAGAGATGCTAAGTTCCTTAGTTACTCTTGGAAAACTTTGTGGTCTAAACTTGGAACTAGGTTGATGTTTTCCACCACTTGTCATCCTCAAACTGATGGTCAAACTGAGGTTGTGAACCAGACCTTATCAACTTTGCTTAGGTCGTTGATTAAAAAGAATCTTAGACTTTGGGAAGAATGTTTCCCTCATGTTGAATTTGCATACAATCATTCCGTGCATTCTGCTACTAAGTTCTCTCCATTTGAGATTGTTTATGGTTTCAACCCTATGTCTCCACTTGATCTTTTTCCTTTGCCTTTGAGTGAAAGAGTTAGTGCAGATGGAAAAAAGAAGGCTGAGACCATCCGGAAGTTGCACAAGGAGGTTCGAGGAAACATTGAGGCCAAGACAAAGATCTATGAGAGAAAGGCAAACCGGAAGAGGACCAAGGTCGTTTTTGAGGAAGGGGACCTTGTTGGGGTTCACTTGAAGAAGGAACGGTTCCCAGATGAAAGGAAGTCAAAACTCATGCCCCAGTTCGATGGACCATTTCCTATACTTAGGAAGATCAGTGACAATGCGTATAAACTTGATCTGCAAGGTAAGTATGATATTTCTTCAAGTTTTAATGTTTCTGATCTTTCTCCTTTTCTTGCAGATGATCCAGATTTGTGGACAAATCCTTTTGAAGAGGAAGGGAATGATGCGACCCAGAACCCAGACCAGGACCAGCTCGACGATCAGGACGCTCAGATCAGACCAACCGAGGTTCACCCATCCGTCCAGGCCAAGCAGTCCAACCGAGCAGTGTACCGGATCAACCCGCGTTCGTCCGGAAAGGAGCTAAGGCTGGATCCAAGACGTGATGACCGATCTGACCGAACCACAGATGATCTTTCCCGTCCAACTCGTCAAGACAAAGCCAACAGACGAGCCAGACTACACTTGGATCAGGCGGAGTCAGACCACGACCGCAACTTCTCACTTCTCACCCGTTTGGTCCGTACCACACATCCCGATGATCGGACCAACGTTCTTTCTTCTTCTTTTGACGCCATCATGGACTTCTCATCGACCAAATTCTCTAAGGCAAGGATTCTTAGACTTTCTGAAGATTTAGGTCGAGGAAACTCTTCATACGTTCAAGATGGTTCGATGATCACCCATGCGGCCACACCTCCGTACGTCCATCTCCTTACCGCGACGAACCAGATAATCACGGACGCACTTGGACATCTTTCTGAATCTGGACCAGTCAACCTTTGAGTCCACACTTTGACTGGTCTTCCCTTGTTTTCCACACTTTGAGTAGTCTTAGTCAAATTTATGTTTTCTATGCCTTGTTTTCTACATTTTTCTTTATTTTTCTTTGACTCAAAACACTATATAATGTACTCCCTTTCATGGCAATGAGATCCACGAAATTTTTTACTTATTTGAGTCTTACTCTCTTTGTTCTTTGCATAGAACTTTTTTGTTTCTTGGTTAGGTTATCACTTAGCAAACAAATCTTCTTTTGTTGGACCGGTGCGTCACATCCGGCAACAAAGGAATCTGGTAGTATCAAGGGGTCTTTCCGCAACCTTTTGTGTCACCCATCATTCCATAGTTCTCTTTTCAGAGTTCATATCCTTCACAAACCGATTGAGTGATCCTGTCAGATCTCAGGACGTATCAGGTTGTCTGGGTTAGTTCTAGGTTGTGGGTAGAGGTAGCCAGCTCACTCAGTAACATTAGGTTACTCATTGAACTCCGTTGTCCTTTTTGCAGGTTTCTTTAGTAAGGACAATCAGATAGCTTGGTGTTGGACGTTAGGACAACCGGTATAGATTTGCTTGCCTTTTGTAAACGGTATTTTTTTTATTTGCGTTTAGTTGACTCGATTTTGGCATTAGGCCGGGACCGGTCTCAAATTATTCAATGTATGAATATTTCTTTGAATCAATAAAGTAATTGTTTTACATGCGCTTCATGAGTACTCTGATATTTGACTAGTCCGGTCTAACACAACATTAGGTCGTTGTACGGGTTGAAAAACCTTAGGCCTCGATCTAACGGAAATCGTTAACTCTTGACTCGGGTTGCAAAGCCTTATGCCTTGAGTTAGCGGGACGAGTTAGTGGATGAACTGGTCTAAGTCGTGGAGTAAATTTTGTGACTCTGACCGAATCATCCCTAGCCCGTCATGTAGCGCTTCCGGACCATGGTGTTGGGTTGGACGGTCAGTCATGTTCTTGTTTGATTGTTGGCTGGCCGGTTGACCTTTCATCTCCAACCCTTGGCGTTGGTTGGTTCAATGGTCTTCTTCTTGTTTGATTGTTGGCCGGTGGGTCGACCTATGTCTAGGACGGTTCAGGGGTGTTACAGATAGGGTTCAAGATTCTTCTCAAGAGTGTAGAGATCCTTCTCTCTTTACAAATAAGCAAATCCCAACAATGGAGTCTTAGGGTCTGGTTCTCTGTGAAAAAGTAGCGTAGAATGATCTAGAAAAATAGAAAAAGAAGATATATCAAAGCCACAGGCGTCTGGGAGAGAAAAGGAGGATAATTAGGGCAAATCCCGAAATAATAGTGGTTTCCATAAAAATCTCTGCCGCTGGAACAATCACTCGGGTTGTTCCACTCGATCGGGAACAGTCATCAGACTGTTCTGCGTGAAAATTACCAGATTGCACTCTTTTCTGCCTCTTTTGTTCCAGATGGTCCATCTCCCATCCAATGAACCTCCAAACCTGTAATGACTCAAAAAAGACTAGGAAGATTCGATAAAGACTTGAAAACCAATTCGAAAACATATGTGCAAGGTGTACAAAAAACCATATATCAATTCCCCCAGACTTAAATCCTTGTTTGTCCTCGAACAAGACCAAGTATCAAGAACATGGAGAAAGGTTTGAAAGTGTGGGAACTCTCTTATTCTCAGCAACCATACCTTAACCACGAATCTCTGAACCATACAAGCAGTAAAACTAGGACAACACACCTTTACCAGAACTCCACTGACCGCTGTTCAAAAATCGGCTCCGTACTCTACATCTTAAACCTAAAAAAGCAACACTATCGAGACAGAACTCCCTACATTCATTTAAGAGCCACGTGAGCTTCTCATCACATGCACTATTCAGGGTAGACGGGCTAGGTGTGCAACAGGCTAATTTTTTGGGGGATTTAAAGAGTGTTTAGGGGCTACCAACTTTTCGTAGTGGATGCAGGATATCGCGCAAATTAGTCGTGAGGGAACGGCTCCATTGATGTCCACAACCCCTTACTCATTTTGCTACCTCTGGAATGACTCTTCTTTTCGTTCGGGAACAATTACCAGACTGCTCTGCTCGTCTGTCTGCTCTTCCATCCCTTCATATTGATACCCACTCTTCTGCTCGACCTTCCTGTTATGGTATTTTTGTGTAGGGTCGTTTTAGTATTACGGAACACTAGAAGAATTTGTATGAAAGCAAGAAATTTAGACTAGAAGAGATGTTTATTGAGTTATGCGTATGGGGACTACAACGATTTGGTGTACAAACCTTTGTTCTAGCCACCTAAACACAAATCTCTTAGTCTAGAAAAATCGATCCCTTATTCTAGGGTTTGGGCTCCCCTTTTATAGATGTAGACGTCGGCTGGATGCAAAAGAACTCTTCCATAATCGGAAAAATGGAAGTTTCCCCTTAGGCGGAAAACTTCTATTTTGCTTCAAGGGTCGATCCAATCAAGGGGGTCGGACCTATGGCAGGGGTTGGTTCCTTGTTTCTTCTTGAGCAAGGGTTCGAAAGTCTAGGACCTATCCGGAAGCTGGAGAAAACTTATGCCTGGATATTTTTCCCCAACAATTTGCCCCTTATTCCTTGATTTGCTCGTTGAAATCAAGGGATAACATGTATTCTTGAACCTTGGTAGTTTTCTCTTAGGACGGAGTCTTTCTTGGGTACCTTGTCTTCTTGCATTTAGGCAGGGACCCTCGTTGTTGACTGAAACAATGACTTTATGAGGCCTTGAACTATTCAACCCAAATGTCAAGAAATTCTTCGGATTATCCATGATCGTTTATTAATCCTCCGCAATTCTCTGATGGCAGAATCAAGTGGGTCGGAGAGGAGAGCATACTCCTCGTCGTCCAGATCCAGCAGCCCGCCGTCACGCCATGATAAAGACGTGCAAGATCCTCTGACCCCAGCTCCCTTATCGTTCATTTCCTCGGGATATCCGCAGGTGGGTCCTGCATCATCGGCTAGAGAAGATGAGCTGCGCGATTGGCGAAAGAAGTATTTGCTCCTTTCTTCCGTTGTTCTCTGCATTCCCAGGTCGTCGGAGCGTGCCTATGGTGGTATGCCCGAGGAGTTCGCTATTTATGAAGCTTTCTTTGAATTTGGCTTCAGAGGTGACGTGCCGTCGTTGATGGCGAGTCTCTGCAACTATTTCCATCTCTCCATCTCAGCTTAATCCTCCGGCTTGGCGCATCCTTATAGCAATCCAAAATCTTGGTTACGGAGAGGGCCTGGCCTTGAGAGTTAGTGAGGTACTCTTTGCCTATCATCTAGCTCCGATTAATGGACATGAAGGGCGTTTTCATCTTCGTCCGCGATCTGGGCTTCCCATAGTCGAGGAGCTTCCCAAGACCGACCGTAAGGGATTGGCTTTTGGGAAGAAATGGCCAGAAAGATATGTCCTTATGACTCTCCCGGGATCTCATTACCGATGAAATTTCGTGGGTAGGAGGTTTTAATAGATATTCTTTCTGTGAGTTCTGGTAAAAAAGCCTATCTGACTTACCTTCCTGTTATTTTCCAGAGGGAACTCATTCTGCTCCAGCGAAGGTGAGGGCAATGTCCTCCAAGCACGGAAGCTCCCCCTTGAGCGACGCCGAGTAACCCATCTTCTTAGTTTGGAGGTATTGCGTCGTAGCAAGCTATGGGGTAAGCTAACCCTTTTGCAACTTTATACGTATTTTCCTTCCCGTATAGTTGTTCACGGAATATTTCTCATTAGACGGCATAAAATAAGAAGGCCCAGATGATCCGATGATAGCCTTTAAAAAGGCCACAGATGCTATATCGGCGAGGAGGGATTCATCCAGTAGGAATGCTTCTGGCGATGGGACCACGACCGCCGGGAATAAACGTAAGATGATAAGGAGGAGTGACGATACCTCCCCGTCTCAAGGTGGCAGGCCTAGGGAAGGTGTAAGCACACGATCACAACGGCCGTTGCTGACCGGATACTCGTCTGGAGGATTATTTTGTGTGTTGGCTGATTTGAATGCAAACATTTTCGCACGGATGCAGGCTCTTCCTCTGGACAAGGACCGCTCAGGGATTATTCAGCAGGCTCAAGGCGAACTTCTTCAGGTGAGTCGTAATTAAGATCTTATATTATGAATCTGCGGTTTATGAGGCTTGTTTTCTTACGCAGGTTCTCTCTCATTTGCATCACCTGAAGGACCGAATAGTGGAGGAAGATTCATCTATGAACCGAGACGAGATTTCAGAACTGTCCCGACAGTTATCTGAGGAGAAGAGTAGGCTTGTCGTGAAGGAATTGGAGCTGAGGGACCTTCAAGATAAGATCCGAGCCTTCGAGGGTTCAGTAGAAACTGCTTCAGCCGAAGCGCTTCAATTGAGCCGAGAGAAACAAGAGTTGGAGGAGACTATCGTTGAACTTCGAGCACAGGCAGAGACTTCGAAAAACATGATGACTATGGGCGTGAATTGTGCAAGGATTGTCGCCCGTTGGGAAGTAATGAGAGAGGGGTTCAAAGGGCAGGCCCACAAAAGGAGCTTAGCCAAGGAGCTTTCTCAGTTTAAAACGGTGTTTTTGGCTGAGGCGAAATTAAGGGTACCGAACCTCCCTCTTTCGAAGACGAGCCGGCTATTCCTTCATCTAGGCGTGGCAGGTCTTAGAGGATATTTGAACTCTTTCTTGTAATAATGGCCCTGCGTGGTCTGTCTTTTGCCGAGATAATGTTTTTCGTACTCTTTTCTCGATGCTCCTTAGGTTTCGATGGTTTTTTCGCTGAACAAAGACTTTTGATAGCATAATAATAATACTTATCGTTTTCGCCTTCTTCTGTTGTGTTCGTTTCTTGGATCCACACCTTTGTAATTCTCTGAAACTATCTCTTGATCGGAGCTGTTCATGAGGCCCTCGAGCACAAGTCTTTTTGGAAAGAACACAATCTTCTGAGCGGATTCTTAGAGTCTAGGCCTGGGATCCTATTGCTGCGTTGATAGCCTAGGGGCTCAGACCTCGTTGAGAAAACTTCGTATCTCCAGAACGCAAGGACGTCTAGCTAGACGCTTATATTTATAGGAAGGGTTGGACCCTTGGAAAGGCTGGAACCTTGTAAGGGCTGGACCCTTGTAAGGGCTGAACCCTTGGAAGGATATCAGAGTATAGGATCTGGATCATGTTAGTTAACTGACTGAACCCTAAAATAATTAGAGAAGCGTTAGACCTTGTAATCCAGTATTAAAAAAACCTGATTTTTAGTTTTGGAATGAAAGATCCTTCCTTAGAACCCTAGAGTTCTAGCTTGGTTTGAACCATGGGATTCTTGAGCCATAGAAGCGGGAAGTTCTTAAGACCTTGAACCCTGAGGTTCCTTACCTAGGCTCGAAGGCCATTTTATTGAACCCGAAGGTTTGCTCATTGAACCCTGAGGTTTCTGAGTGTTGAGGTTTAATTTTTATGTCCTAGGACCGTGATTAAACCCGATGGATACCTCGAACCCGGAGGTTGATGCCTTTGAACTCTGAGGTCCTTGGCAAATCCGAAGGTTGGTATTTGGATTCAAAGATCCTTGAACCCTGAGGTTCTTATTAGATCCGAAGATCAGTTAGACCCGAAAGTCCTTGATCAACCCTTAGGTGATCTTGAATCTGGAGATTCCTTACAGGCCTGGAGGCTGTGTTGAACCCGGGGGTTCTTTATAGACCCTGAGGCTGTGTTGAACCCGGAGGTTTTTTATAGACCCTGAGGCCATACTAAACCCGGAGGTTTTTATAGACCCTGAGGCCGTACTGAACCCGGAGGTTCTTCATAGACACTGAGGCCGTATGCATTATGGGAGGTTTTGTGATCGTATTCTGCTCCCCATGGGGGATCCACTACCGATCAAGTTATTGAGAAACCACACTCTGCCACCCGGAGGTATAGGCCACTCTCATGAATCTCAATGCTGCACTCTACCTTTTTGCAGAAAAGGTTGTTATGGTATTTTTGTGTAGGGTCGTTTGAGTACTATGGAACACTAGAAGATTTGTATGAAAGCAAGAGAATTCGACTAGAAGATATGTTTATTGACTTATTGATCGGGACTACAACGTTTTGGTGGTGTATGAACCTTAGTTCTAGCCGCCTAACCCTAATCTCCTAGTCTAGAAAAGTCGATCCCTTGTTCTAGGGTTTGGGCTCCCCTTTTATAGATGGAGATGTTGGCTCCAAGTAATGGAACTCTTCCATGGCGGGGGTCGATCCAATCAAGGGGGTCAGACCTATGGCAGGGGTTGGTCCCTGGTTTCTTCTTGAGCAAGGGTCCGGAAGTCGAGGACCTATCCGGAAGCTGGAGAAAACTTATGTCTGGATATTTTTCCCCAACAGTTTGCCCCTTATTCCTTGATTTGCTCGTGGAGATCAAGGGATAACGTGTGTTCTTGGACCTTGGTAGTTTTCCCTTAGGACGAAGTCCTCCTTGGGTACCTTGTCTTCTTGCGTTGAATTAGCCCAGGACCCTTGCTGGTGACTGAAATAATGATTTTATGAGGCCTTGAACTTTTCGGCCCAAATGTCAAAAGGTTTTCCGGATTATCCGTGGTCACTCCAATCTTTCTCTCGGATCTACTTTCCTTTGGGAAATTGCGTCAATACTCCGAGAGATCTGGAGAGCGGGGCTCTTTGAATATCCCAAGCCCAGTCTTGGAAGTTCTGAGATCCCGGATCGGCAAATTTTCCGAGAAGACACTCAACGGCTCTTTATATATATATATTATATATATATATATATATATATAATATATATATATATATATATTCTCGTCTTCGCGTTGTCGTAGCGTCTTCCTATCCTTATCTTCGGATTTTGCTACTTCACGTATTAATCCCTGCAGTTCTCTG
Source organism: Raphanus sativus (assembly GCF_000801105.2). Lineage (NCBI taxonomy): Eukaryota > Viridiplantae > Streptophyta > Magnoliopsida > Brassicales > Brassicaceae > Raphanus > Raphanus sativus. The sequence continues at coordinate 15,056,048 of NC_079519.1, forward strand.
ATGGCGGAAATAAGGGAATAGTAGAGGAGAGCAGGTTCCTTGTCGTCCAGATCCAGCAGCCCACCGTCACGCCATGGTAAAGACGTGCAAGATCCTCTGACCCCAGCTCCCTTATCGTTTCTTTCTACGGGATCTCCGCAGGTGGGTCCCGCATCAACGGTTAGAGAAGACGAGCTGTGCGATTGGCAAAAGAAGTATATGCTTCCTCCTTTCGTTGTCCTTCGCATTCCCAGATCATCGGAGCGTGCTTCCGGTGGTATGCCCGAGGAGATCGCTATTTAGGAAGCTTTCTTTGAATATTTCTTCAGGGGTGACGTGTCGTCGTTGATAGTGAGTCTCTGCAAATATTTCCATATCTCTCCATCTCAACTTAACCCTGAGGTTCTTATTAGATCCGAAGATCAGTTAGACCCGAAAGTCCTTGATCAACCCTTAGGTGATCTTGAATCTGGAGATTCCTTACAGACCTGGAGGCTGTGTTGAACCCGGGGGTTCTTTATAGACCCTGAGGCCGTGTTGAACCCGGAGGTTCTTTTATAGACCCTGAGGCCGTACTGAACCCGGAGGTTTTTATAGACCCTGAGGCCGTACTGAACCCGGAGGTTCTTCATAGACACTGAGGCCATATGCATTATGGGAGGTTTTGTGATCGTTTTCTGCTCCCCATGGGGGATCCACTACCGATCAAGTTATTGAGAAACCACACTCTGCCACCCGGAGGTATAGGCCACTCTCATGAATCTCAATGCTGCACTCTACCTTTCTGCAGAAAAGGTTGTTATGGTATTTTTGTGTAGGGTCGTTTGAGTACTACGGAACACTAGAAAATTTGTATGAAAGCAAGAGAATTCGACTAGAAGATATGTTTATTGACTTATTGATCGGGACTACAAAGTTTTGGTGGTGTATGAACCTTAGTTCTAGCCGCCTAACCCTAATCTCCTAGTCTAGAAAAGTCGATCCCTTGTTCTAGGGTTTGGGCTCCCCTTTTATAGATGTAGATGTTGGCTCCAAGTAATGGAACTCTTCCATGGTGGGGGTCGATCCAATCAAGGGGGTCAGACCTATGGCAGGGGTTGGTCCCTGGTTTCTTCTTGAGCAAGGGTCCGGAAGTCGAGGACCTATCCGGAAGCTGGAGAAAACTTATGTCTGGATATTTTTCCCCAACAGTTTGCCCCTTATTCCTTGATTTGCTCGTGGAGATCAAGGGATAACGTGTGTTCTTGGACCTTGGTAGTTTTCCCTTAGGACGAAGTCCTCCTTGGGTACCTTGTCTTCTTGCGTTGAATTAGCCCGGGACCCTTGCTGGTGACTGAAGTAATGATTTTATGAGGCCTTGAACTTTTCGGCCCAAATGTCAAGAGGTTTTCCGGATTATCCGTGGTCGCTCCAATCTTTCTCTCGGATCTACTTTCCTTTGGGAAATTGCGTCATTACTCCGAGAGATCTGGAGAGCGAGGCTCTTTGAATTTGAATATCCCAAGCCCAGTCTTGGAAGTTCCGAGATCCCGGATCGGCGAATTTTCCGAGAAGACACTCAACGGCTCTTTATATATATATTCTCGTCTTCGCGTTGTCGTAGCGTCTTCCTATCCTTATCTTCGGATTTTGCTACTTCACGTATTAATCCCTGCAGTTCTCTGATCATCGGAGCGTGCTTCCGGTGGTATGCCCGAGGAGATCGCTATTTATGAAGCTTTCTTTGAATATATCTTCAGGGGTGACGTGTCGTCGTTGATAGTGAGTCTCTGCAAATATTTCCATATCTCTCCATCTCAACTTAACCCTGAGGTTCTTATTAGATCCAAAGATCAGTTAGACCCGAAAGTCCTTGATCAACCCTTAGGTGATCTTGAATCTGGAGATTCCTTACAGACCTGGAGGCTGTGTTGAACCCGGGGTTCTTTATAGACCCTGAGGCCGTGTTGAACCCGGAGGTTCTTTTATAGACCCTGAGGCCATACTGAACCCGGAGGTTTTTATAGACCCTGAGGCCGTACTGAACCCGGAGGTTCTTCATAGACACTGAGGCCGTATGCATTATGGGAGGTTTTGTGATCGTATTCTGCTCCCCATGGGGGATCCACTACCGATCAAGTTATTGAGAAACCACACTCTGCCACCGGAGGTATAGGCCACTCTCATGAATCTCAATGTTTTACTCTACCTTTCTGCAGAAAAGGTTGTTATGGTATTTTTGTGTACGGTCGTTTGAGTACTACGGAACACTAGAAGATTTGTATGAAAGCAAGAGAATTCGACTAGAAGATATGTTTATTGACTTATTGATCGGGACTACAACGTTTTGGTGGTGTATGAACCTTAGTTCTAGCCGCCTAACCCTAATCTCCTAGTCTAGAAAAGTCGATCCCTTGTTCTAGGGTTTGGGCTACCCTTTTATAGATGTAGATGTTGGCTCCAAGTAATGGAACTCTTCCATGGCAGGGGTCGATCCAATCAAGGGGGTCAGACCTATGGCAGGGGTTGGTCCCTGGTTTCTTCTTGAGCAAGGGTCCGGAAGTCGAGGACCTATCCGGAAGCTGGAGAAAACTTATGGCTGGATATTTTTCCCCAACAGTTTGCCTCTTATTCCTTGATTTGCTCGTGGAGATCAAGGGATAACGTGTGTTCTTGGACCTTGGTAGTTTTCCCTTAGGACGAAGTCCTCCTTGGGTACCTTGTCTTCTTGCGTTGAATTAGCCCGAGACCCTTGCTGGTGACTGAAGTAATGATTTTATGAGGCCTTGAACTTTTCGGCCCAAATGTCAAGAGGTTTTCCGGATTATCCGTGGTCGCTCCAATCTTTCTCTCGGATCTAGTTTCCTTTGGGAAATTGCGTCATTACTCCGAGAGATCTGGAGAGCGGGGCTCTTTGAATTTGAATATCCCAAGCCCAGTCTTGGAAGTTCCGAGATCCCGGATTGGCGAATTTTCCGAGAAGACACTCAACGGCTATTTATATATATATATATATATATATATTCTCGTCTTCGCGTTGTCGTAGCGTCTTCCTATCCTTATCTTCGGATTTTGCTACTTCACGTATTAATCCCTGCAGTTCTCTGATGGCGGAAATAAGCGAATCGTAGAGGAGAGCAGGTTCCTCGCCGTCCAGATCCAGCAGCCCACCGTCACGCCATGGTAAAGACGTGCAAGATCCTCTGACCCCAGCTCCCTTATCGTTTCTTTCTACGGGATCTCCGCAGGTGGGTCCCGCATCAACGGTTAGAGAAGACGAGCTGTGCGATTGGCAAAAGAAGTATATGCTTCCTCCTTTCGTTGTCCTTTGCATTCCCAGATCATCGGAGCGTGCTTCCGGTGGTATGCCCGAGGAGATCGCTATTTATGAAGCTTTCTTTGAATATGTCTTCAGGGGTGACGTGTCGTCGTTGATAGTGAGTCTCTGCAAATATTTCCATATCTCTCCATCTCAACTTAACCCTCCGGCCTGGCGCATCCTTATTGTTGGGGAAAAATATCCAGGCATAAGGTTTCTCCGGCTTCCGGATAGGCCCTCCACTTCCGGACCCTTGCCGAAGAAGAAACCAGGGACCGACCCCTGCCTTAGGTCCGACCCCCTGGATCGGACCGATCCTTGAAGCAAAATAGAAGTTTTCCGCCTAAGGAGAAACTTCCACTTTTCTGATTATGTAAGAGTTCTTTTACTTGAAGCCGACATCTACAACTATAAAAGGGGAGCCCAAACCCTAGAATAAGGGATCTACAATTTGAGACTTAGAGATTTGAGTTTAGGCGACTAGAACTAGGGCACCAATACATTGTAGTCTCAAAGAATATACTCAATAACATCTCTTTGCTCTCGATTTACAACTCTCTCATAAAAACTCTCTAGTGTTCCGTAGTACTAAAACGATCCTACACAAAATACCCTAACAGTTTGGCGCTAGAAGGAGGGGAGTGATCCAACTACGTGACGATGGCACTAAAGGACGATACTAACCAAGTAGAGATGACCCTGAGGGAGATCGAGCTCCTCAACAAGCTCGAGTTTCTACCAAGTCAGGTTACCGATCTTCACAAAGCGTGGGAGACCACACCCGGAGGTCCTGAACTTCTCCTCGAAGTTCAAACCCTAAAAGACCAACTTGGAGAACACTCCAAGCAACTACAGCTGAGCGCCGAGAAGCTAGACGCCATAGAAGCAGAGAATCTTGTCCTCCGACAAGAGAAACATACCCTCGGTGAAACTAGGAACAAGCGAAAGCGGTTCCGAACTAGGATTCGACCCATGGCTTCGCTCAACACTCCAGGCGATGGTGAAGAAGCACCTCATCGACCCGTCTCCGCCCACAACGAACCCGAAGGCCGAGAAGTTGAAAACGATGGGACCTGAGTGCAAGTGGATAGCTATTCCGATACGGAGGACGAAGAGTACTCACCCGATGATCCCGGGATCTCAGATCCGGCTCTAGCAGCCTTTTTAGAAAGGGTGGTCTCCGAAAGGTTTGGCACCATTCAATCTATGGTAGAAAGGCTCCCAGGGTACCTCCTCCTATCCGAAGGAGTAATCAAGGGTCCTACTCCGACACATTTTTCGTGTAAGAGATTGCTTCGGTGGAGACGCTACTAAAGTTCTCTTTCCCGAGCATAAAGATGTATGAAGGTACTGGGGATCCTGACAATCATATCGCCTAGTACAAGCAACGCATGCTAGCAGTAGCAATCCCCCGGGATGCACGGGAAGCTACCATGTGCAAGGGATTTGGATAAACCTTGACTGGCCCTGCTCTCCAATGGTACATCAATATTCCTATCAAGTCCATCAAGTCCTTTGCAGCCCTTAGCGACAAGTTCGTGGAGCAATTTGCTAGTAGTCGCAACCTAGAGAAGAACTCAGACGACCTCTATGAAGTCCTCCAGCATAGGAATGAACCCTTCGTTCCTACAAAGCACGCTTCAACCAAGAGAAGGTGGTTATCCCTGAGTGCAACGCTGATACGGCTATCTCAGCCTTCAAGCGGAGTCTACTCCCGGAGGGAGATCTCTACAAGGAGCTGATCAAATATAAGTGCAGGACTATGGAGGACGTATTGTCTCGTGCTTGGGCTCAAGCAAGGTGGGAAGAAGATGTTGCTAGTAGGGCCAAAGCCTGTCCGAATTACGATCAGAAGTCCTCAAAGCCGACTAGGAATGACCGCGATGAGCCCCCTCATCCCAAGACCGCGAGGGAGACCAGCAACCCAAGCAGAGGCAGGTACCAACATCGTCCTTTGCCTAGTTCCGAGGGGATGGTGTCCACTTGGCCCGATATCTCTCATCTTGCGATATTAAAACCAGAACTGATCGGTGACCTACGACAAATGGGTCCACAAGTTAAGTGGCCTCCTAAGATGAAGGCTGCAGAGGCTAATCGAAACCCCAAGCGGTGGTGCGAGTTCCATAGTGACCATGGTCACACCACGGAAGAGTGTATAGCCTTGAAGATGGAAGTCGCCGAGCTCCTCAAGAAAGGCTACTTAAGGGAGTTCCTCTCAGATAAGGCCGAGAATCTTCTAAATAAGGAAGGTCCCGGTCTCCCTACCAAAGCAGCTCCCGCATTGCCACCACAGCAAGATCGAGTGATCCACGTCATCACAGGGGGATCGGAGCAAAGCGGAATTAGCAGTGCCGCTGCCTACTCCTCGGAACAGATGAGATCAGTTTAACTGCGAGGGAGCCAGAGAAGGTCCTTGCTCCTCATCATGACGCCCTTGTCGTTTCACTTACCATAGCAAACTGCTTGGTCAAGCGAATATTAGTAGACAATGGGAGCTCCAGCAACATAATCTTCCATTCGGCCTTCCCCAGCCTAGGGTTGGAACCTACAGCTCTAATTAGAAAGGCGACTCCCCTTGTAGGCTTCAGCGGAGAGGTCAAGCAAACCTTAGGAGAGGTCTTTCTCCCTGTGGACGTCGAGGGGACAAATCAGGCCACGAAGTTCCTAGTTGTCGATTGCTCCTCATCGTATAATGTGATACTAGGAAGGCCTTGGATCCATTGATATGGGAGCTGTACATTCGACTTTGCATCAACTGGTCAAATTCCCAACTCCCTGGGGCATCAAGGCGGTCAAAGGAGATCAGGAGAATGTCAGGTCCTGCTACCAGACTACTTTAAAGGGAAAGACCCAAGTCTTATAGCAATTACAGAAGAAGCATCCGGCCCCGCATACTGAAGAGCCGGAGGTGGAAGAAATGGATGAGGTCCCACTCACAGAAGGGAACTTTGGTCGAAACTTAAAGATAGGCTCCAAGCTTCCGGCAGACCTGAGACGAAGATTGGTCGACTTCTTCAGATCCAACTCCGACTGCTTCGCCTGGTCCCATGAGGACATGCCTGGGATTGATCCCGACGTCATCATGCATCAACTCAAAGTGGATCCAATGCATCCTCCCGTCAGCCAGAAGAGGAGGAAGTTCGCCCCTGAAAGGGACAAGATAATCAACAAAGAGGTCAAGAACCTACTGGATGTCGGATTCATACGAGAGGTGCAATACCCGGAATGGTTAGCTAATGTAGTGGTCGTCAGGAAGAAGAACGGGAAGTGGAGAGTCTGTATCGACTTCACGGATCTTAATAAATCCTGTCCTAAACACCCCTTCCCCTTGCCTCACATCGACAAGCTAGTCGATGCAACTGCTGGTCATCAGCTAATGAGTTTCATGGATGCATTCTCCGGATATAACCAGATCCTAATGCATCCTGACGACCAACCTCAAGGGGCATCTACTACTACAAGGTCATGCCTTTCGGATTGAAGAACACAGGTTTGACCTATCTGAGGCTCGTCAACATGATGTTCGCCGATCAGTTAGGGCAGACCATGGAGGTCTATATTGATGATATGCTGGTAAAATCCCTGGACGCTGAGGACCATATCTCGCACCTTCAACAAGCCTTCACCACTCTCAGGAGGTACAACATGAAGCTAAACCCTTCAAAGTGCTCGTTCGGGGTATGCTCTAGAAAGTTCCTACGGTATATAGTCACCCACAGGGGCATTGAAGCAAACCCAGAACAGGTGAGAGCAATCCAGGTGATACATTCCCCTCGCAACGTCAAGGAGGTACAAAGACTAACAGGAAGGATGGCCGCCCTGAGCAGATTCATCTCCAGGCTGTCCGACAAATCGCATGCCTTCTTTGAAACCTTGAAGGACCCCAAGGACTTCCAATGGACCGATAAATGTGAGCAAGCCCTATCCGATCTCAAGGCCTATCTCACTACTCCACCTCTCCTCTCAAAACCTTTGGAAGGAGAAGTCCTATTGCTTTATCTGGCGGTATCGAGCATGCAGTCAGCGCGGTCCTGGTAAGGGAAGAAGGAAGGAAACAACATCCTATCTCCTACGTGAGAAAATCTTTACTAGACGCGGAGACCCGCTATAGTCACCTTGAAAAGTTAGCCCTCGCCTTGGTTAACGCTGCTCGAAAGCTACGCCCCTACTTCCAGGCTCATCAAAACGTGGTGGTCACCTCCTTCCCCATCAAAGCAGTCATTCATAAGCTGGAAGTGTCTGGACAACTAACAAAATGGGCTATAGAGCTGGGGGAGTACGGTGTGATCTTCCGGCCTGCAACAGCCATCAAATCGGAAGTCCTAGCAGATTTCGTAGCCGAATTCTCTCATGTCATGCTTCCAGCTTTGGAACAAGAAGTAAAGCTTTGTGATAGCGAAGGGGAGAAAGGCGAATGGACACTATACGTTGATGGGTCTAGTAACCTAAGGGGCGCAGGCGTGGGACTAGTCCTAACTTCCCCTACGGGGGAATCAGCCTCAAGGGCCGTACGATGCAACTTCAAAGCAACGAACAATGAAGCTGAATACGAAGTTTTAATAGCAGGGCTGACATTTCCCAAACAGATGGGAGTAGAAGACATCCAGGTCTTCAGCGACTCACAACTGATCATAAGCCAAGTCCAAGGAGACTACCAGGCGAAAGATCTGAGTATGATCAGGTACCTATCTGTGGCTTAGCGATTACTCGACAGGTTCCGACACTGTAAGCTCACCCAGATCCCTAGGGAGCACAAGTCCCAGGCCGACGCTCTAGCTAATCTAGGGTCCCCCCTAGAAACTACAAGTCATATGAGCATCCCACTACTAGTACTCCAATGGCCCGCAACCGAAAAGGAGACGGAGCCTGAAGAAGTATCCGTAGTAGACGAAGGAGAGACCTGGATGACTCCCATCATTAGCTATCTGAGGTACGACACCTTACCTGAGGATCGAGACGAAAGTCGGAAGATAAGGCGCCAAGCTGCCAGGTACTGCTTTTCCGAGGGGAAACTATACCCAAGATCCTTTTCAGGACCCTATCTACGATGTCTTACCCCTAGAGAAGCCGCCAGGATACTAGAAGAGCTTCACGAGGGAGAGTGTGGTTCCCATTCTAGTGGTCGGAGTTAGGTACTCAGAGCCAGAAAGGCTAGATATTACTGGCCAACCATGGCGAGGGACTCTCTCAAACATGCCAAGCTCTGTAGCCAATGCCAGAAACACGGGCCAGTCTCTAATCTTCCACCAGAGAACCTCAAATCTCTAAGTTCTCCTTGGCCCTTCCGAAAGTTGGGCATGGACATCGTGGAGAAATTCCCTATGGCACCGGGACAAAAGATCTTTCTCCTAGTCGTGACCGATTACTTCACGAATTGGGTAGAAGCTGAAGCACTAGCCAAGATAACGGATCTTTAGATCAGGAAATTCCTATGGACCAATGTGATCACACGCTTCGGAACTCCCCATTAGATCGTCACAGACAACGGACCCAGTTCACGAGCTACAACTTCCGAAAGTTCTGCAAGGATTAGAATATCAAGCTTTCCTATTCAGCACCACGACATCCCCAATCTAACGGTCAAGCCGAATCCACTAATAAGACAGTGGTGAATATGCTTAAGAAGCACCTATAAGACGCCCATGGGCGATGGGCAGAAGAGCTACATGGAGTACTCTGTGCGTATCAGACAACCCCGAAGACGGCTACCCAGGAGACTCCCTTCTCGCTTGTCTATGGTGCTGAAGCGGTGATACCCACGGAGGTGCACATAAGGACCACGGTCTCTTAATTCCTCTCCCAGGAGGAGAACAACGAGCTAATGTCCCTAAGTCTAGACCTACTCGATGAAAAGAGGGAGGCGGCCCGCCATAGAAATGCGTCCTACAAGTTGAAAATAGCCAAGAGCTATAACAAGAAGGTCAGATCCAGAACCTTCCAGAAAGGGGACTGGGTCCTAAGGTGAGTCTTTGACCACACAAGATAGAAATCAGCCGGAGAACTTGCTCCTTGATGGGAGGGTCCCTATAAGGTAATAGAGGTGCAAGAGGCAGGAGCCTATAACCTGGAAGACAACGACGGTAAGGTCCAACCCAACTGCTGGAATGCCTTGCACCTCAAATTCTATCACTTCTAAAGTAAGGTCCCCGGATCAGCTTTATATACTACTACTATTATTACAATATATTTAAGTACACTGGTTTCCTACTCCTATGTATGCGATAACGCCTCCGGACTAAGCTTATAGAATACATTATTAGTTACGGGTAAAGGGGTTATAGGAACTCCAATGTACTTAAATGGGCATACTAGCTAGGTCAGGTCCTAAGGGACCTTAGAACTCAGCAAACCTTATATATACTAGTGAGACTACTCACATGGGTGTATGACATATAAGGAAAAGGTCTGATCAACCCTATTACATTTTCTGCACCTCGGGCCCTGCGTAAAGGCTATTAGTCCAAAAGTTACGTGGGGACCACCGTATTAGTGCTACCCAAACCCTGTGCTAAAGACGCTACGAGCTAAATACACGCAGGGGGCATGACGTACACTGCAAAGTACTGTAATCAGATGCTGACGGCTGATATACAGGGAGCAAATGTGCGAAAATACCGCTTAGCACCAAAAATTAATACTTATCCAGACGTGGAAAGTAGTGTGTCTGGTGTGAAGTCGCTCTGCGGGGTAGGTCCACGCCAGACCATAGTAAGTCTGAGTGTGACCTTTTCTGCAGAAAGTTAGAGTGCAGCATTGAGATTCATAAGAGTGGCCTATACCTCCGGGTGGCAGAGTGCGGTTTCTCAATAACAGATCGGTAGTGGTTCCCCATGGGAAGCAGAATACGATCACAAACCTCCCATAACGCATATGGCCTCAGTGTCTATGACGAACCTCAGGGTTCAGTACGGCCTCATGGTCTATATAATAACCTCTGGGTTCAGTACGGCCTCAGGGTCTATAAAAGAGCCTCAGGGTTCAATAGAGCCTCCGGGTCTGTAAGGAATCTCTGGATTCAAGATCACCTAAGGGTTGATCAAGGGCCTTCGGGTCTAATTGATCTTCGGATCTGATAAGAACCTCAGGGTTCAAGGATCTTTGAATCCAAATACCAACCTTCGGGTTTGCCAAGAACCTCAGGGTTCAAAAGCATCAACCTCCGGGTTCGAGGTATCCATCGGGTTTAATCACGGTCCCCGGATCTAAGGATTAAACCCCAACACTCAGAAACCTCAGGGTTCAATGAGCAAACCTTCGGGTTCAATAAAACGGCTTTCGGGCCTAGGTAAGGGACCTCAGGGTTCAAGGCCATAAGAACTTCCGGGTTCTAGGGCTCAAGAACTCCATGCTTCAAACCAAGATAGAACTCTAGAGTTCTAAGCAAGGATCTTTCATTCCAAAACTAAAACTCAGGTTTTTAATAATGGAATACAAGGTCTAACGCTTTTCTAATCATTTCAGGGTTCAGTCAATTTACTAACAGGATCCAGGTCCTAGACATTGATACCCATCCAAGGGGTCAACCCTTACAGGGGTCCGGCCCTCACAAGGGGTCAATTCTTTCAAGGGTCCATCCCTTCCCACAAATCAACGCGTCTACCTAAACGTCCTTGCATTCTGAAGATACGAAGTTTGCTCGACAAGGACTGTACCCCTAAGCTGTCAACACAGTACAAGCTTGTTATTCTAGGCCCCACAATTCCGCCTAGGAGATTGTGCTCCTTCCAAAGAGACTTGTGCTAAAAGCCCCTATGAACCGTTCTAATCGGAAGATAGTGCTGGAGAGTTATGAAGGCATGAATCCAAGAAGTGAATACAACAGAAAAAGGCGAAAACGATAAGTATTATTATTATGCTATCAGATGTCCTTATTCGGCTACAAAATCATCAAAAGCCCGGGGAAAGAAATTATAATATAGTATAAAGCATAAACAGAAAAAACACTTCAGGGCTTCGTGTGATACGGTGTCGGAGGAAAAGCATCAAGTCCACCTCTCCCATTCACCGAACCTTGGACAGGCCCTCCAACAGGTCCTTAGCGGTTGATATTCCTCTCCGACCACTCCTTCAAGAGCTCCCAACCGGCTTGTTCACGGACCCGCTGCACGGTCAAAGCTTGATGAGTTATCACCTCTCGAAGCTGGTTACGAAGGAAGCAGATCTCCTCGTGCGGAGAAACACGCCGGCGTGGACCAAACAATCTGTTATTTCTCTCATTCCTTAAGGTCGAGGAAGTCACAACTGAGGAGACAAAAGAAGGCGATGCATAAAACCGTCTCCTCTGAGGATTGGCCCTACAATATTCATTGTACACTGATGATATTGAAGCTCCAGGAATCCCACCTAAAAGTCAGCAGAGCAAAGGGTCAGAATCATTTTTGTGACTGTTTAAGAGAAGGAAAAGCCGTCTTACCCCAAATACGACTATGGCGTAGAGACATCCGACTCATCAAAAATAGAATCCAACGGTACCGCCTAGGAATACCTTTTGCCAGCTTTACCATAACCTCCCCAGCAGGGAATACCGGCCGGAAGACCTCTGCAAAAACACTAATTAAGGTGGGATAGCAACGCAAAAGTTATTTTAAAAATAAAAAGAGGTATGCCGACGGATCGCAAAAGAGAGGGTAGCACGGAGCACCGTTAACCTTATGAACACATATCTCCTGTTCCGAAAGTCGTTTGAAGGGAAACTCCTCCGGACTCCCCTAGGAGGTTCGTCTACCAAAGGTTCACCGTCACGAGACCAGATCTGATAAAAACCCTTCTTATTCGATAAGGGAAGGAAGGAGTAGGAGTACAAAATTTCAGGTAGTCTGAAGGGAATACTATGAAATTCACCCAACACTTGAATCGCCATTAGGGTACGCCACGTTGCTGGCGTGAGCTGCGAAAGAGAGACCCCAAAGTAAGACCCTACTTCCGCGAACAGGGAAGGAATGTCCCCCCCCCTGAAGCCTGCTTCTAGGTACGCCTCGAAGATGGCTATCTCGTCGGTACCGCCACCAATTCGACCGCACATCGTAGTTCCACCGAGTCAGGAAGAGAATACTTCCTATGGATTCCGATCAGATCTTCCTGCCTGATGTCCGATATCGGACCATCCTCGTCTTCGTTACCGAAAGAACAAAAGCGACGCTGCCGCAAGGGTGATGGTTCTGACTCGGGTCTATATCATTGAAAGGCGCCAGACCATCCGTATATATATCTGGAAGAATTTTCCATTTAACCACCAAAGGGGAAAGGAAAATCGGCAAAAAAATGTTCATCAAGAAAAAAAGGAAGGAAGGGAAAATCGAAAAATTTCCTATATTTCTTTGCCAGAAAATTTCCAAAAAATCGTGCCAAGGAGATCTCGCCGTCAAAGGCTTTCGGCATAGCGGCTAAGGTTTCTCCTTGTTTCCTTTTTTACGATAAGATGCTCGTTCTACAGTGTGGATCGTACTCCACTAAATTATCTCAATCCTCATCAAGGGTCCCAGCCTGATTCACTGCAAGGTGCCCAAGAGAAAACTACCAAGATTCAAGAATCACAAGTTATCCCTTGATTTCCACGAGCAAATCAAGGAATAAGGGGCAAACTGTTGGGGAAAAATATCCGGGCATAAGTTTTTTTCCAGCTTCCGGATAGGCCCACAACTTCCGGACCCTTGCCCAAGAAGAAACAAGGGGCCGACCCCTGCCTTAGGTCCGACCCCCTTGATCGGACCGATCCCTGAAGCAAAATAGAAGTTTTCCGCCTAAGGAGAAACTTCCATTTTTCCAATTATGGAAGAGTTGTATTACTGGAAGCCGACATCTACAACTATAAAAGGGGAGCCCAAACCCTAGAATAAGGGATCTACAATTTGAGACTTAGAGATTAGAGTTTGGGCGACTAGAACTAGGGTTTATACACCAATACGTTGTAGTCCCTAAGAATATGCTCAAAAACATCTCTTTGCTCTCGATTTACAACTCTCTCATACAAACTCTCTAGTGTTCCGTAGTACTAAAACGATCCTACACAAAAATACCCTAACACTTATAGCCATCCAAAATCTCAGAGGCGAAGAGGGCCTGGCCTTGGAAGTGAGTGAGATACTCTTCGCCTATCATCTGGCTTCGATTAATGGACATGAAGGGCATTTTCATCTTCGTCCAAGATCTGGGCTTCCCATAGTTGAGGAGATTCCCAATACCGACCGTAAGGGATTGGCTTTTGGGAAGAAATGGGCAGAAAGATACGTTTTCATGACTCTCCTGGGATCTCACTACCGATGGAACTTCGTAGGTAGGAGGTTTTAGTAGATACCCCTTCTTTGAGTTCTTGTAATATAGCCTGTTTAACTTACACTCCTTTTCTTTTCCATAGGGGACTTATTCTGCTCCTGTCGAAGGTGAGGGCAACATCCTTCAGGCACGGAAGCTCCCCCTTGAGCAACGCCGTGTAACCCATCTTATCAGTTGGGAGGTATTACGTCGTAGCAAGCTGTGGGGTAAGTTAACCCTCTGCAACAGAATATCCCTCTTTACAAGGCACAAGAGAAGAAGGCCTAGACGACCCGACGATAGCTTTTAAAAAGGCCAAGGATGCTATATAGGCAAGGAGGAATTCGTCCAGCAGAAATGCTTCTGACGATGGAACCCCAATCTCTGGGAATAAACATAGGATGATTAAGAGGATTGATGATTCCTACCCATCTCAAGGTGGCAGGCCCAGGGAAGGTGTAAGCACACGATCGCAACGGCCGTCGCTGACCGGATACTCATCCGGAGGATTATCTGGTGTGCTGGCTGATTTGAATGCAAACGTATTCGCATGGATGCAGGCTCTTCCTCTAGAAAAGGACCCCTTAAGGATTATCCAGCAGGTTCAAGGCGAACTTCTTCAGGTGAGGTGCAATTAAGACCTTAAATTATGAATCCGCGGTTTATGAGGCTTGTTTTCCTACCCAGGTTCTTGTTGGGGAAAAATATACAGGCATGAATTTTCTCCAGCTTCCGAATAAGTCCTCGACTTCCGGACCCTTGCTCAAGGAGAAACCAGGGACCGACCCCTGCCTTAGGTCCGACCCCCTTGATCTGACCGACCCCTTGAAGCAAAATAGAAGTTTTCCGCCTAAGGAGAAACTTCCATTTTTCCGATTATGGAAGAGTTCTATTACTTGAAGCTGACATCTACAACTATAAAAGGGGAGCCCAAACCTTAGAATAAGGGATCGACTAGTCGAGACTTAGAGATTAGAGTTTAGGCGACTAGAACTAGGGTTTATACACCACCAAAATGTTGTAGTCCCGATCAATAACTCAATAACATCTCTTTACTCTCGATATACAACTCTGTTATACAAATTCTCTAGTGTTCCGTAGTACTAAAATGATCCTACACAAAAATACCCAAACAGTTTGGCGCTAGAAGGAGGGTAGTGATCCAACTACGTGACAATTTCACTAGAAGACGATACTAACCAAGCAGAGATGACTCTGGGGGAGATCGTCTCCTCAACAAGCTCGAGTTTCTTCAAAGTCAGGTTACCGATCTCCACAAAGCTCGGGAGACAACACCCGAAGGTCCTGAACTTCTCCTCGAAGTTCAAACCCTAAAAGACCAACTTGGAGAACACTCCAAGCAACTACAGCAGAGCGCCGAGAAGCTAGACGCCATGGAAGCAGAGAATCTTGTCCTCCGACAAGAGAACCATACCCTCGGTGAAACTAGCAACAAGCGAAAGCGGTTCCGAACTAGGGTTCGACCCAGGGCTTCACTCAACACTCCACGTGATGGTGAAGGAACACCTCATCGACCCGTCTCCGTCGACAACGAACCCGAAGGACGAGAAGCTGCAAACGATGGGACCCGTGTGCAAGTGGATAGCGGTTCCGATACAGAGGACGAAGAGTACTCACCCGATGATCCCAGGATCTCAGATCCGGCTCTAGCAGCCTACTTAGAAAGCGTGGTCGACACCATTCAATCTATGGTAGAAAGGCTCCAAGGGGTAGCTCCTCCTATTCGGAGAAGTAATCAGGTGTCCTACTCCGATACACCTTTCGTGGAAGAGATTACTTCGGTGGAGATGCCACGAAAGTTCTCCTTCCCGAGCATAAAGATGTATGAAGGTACTGGGAATCCTGACAATCATATCGCCCAGTACAAGTAACGCATGCTAGCAGTAGCAATCCCTCGGGACGCACGGGAAGCTACCATGTGCAAGGGATTCGGATCAACCTTGACTGGCCCCGCTCTCCAATGGTACATCATTCTTCCTACCAAGTCCATCAAGTCCTTTGCAGCCCTTAGCGACAAGTTTGTGGAGCAATTTGCTAGTAGTCGCAACCTAGAGAAGAACTCAGACGACCTCTATGAAGTCCTTCAGCATAGGAAGGAACCCCTTCGCTCCTACATAGCACGCTTCAACCAAGAGAAGGTGGCTATCCCTGAGTGCAACGCTGATACGGCTATCTTAGCCTTCAAGCGGGGTCTACTCCAAGAGGGAGATCTCTACAAGGAGCTGATCAAATACAAGTGCAGGACTATGGAGGACGTATTGTCTCGTGCTTGGGCTCAAGTAAGGTGGGAAGAAGATGTTGGTAGTAGGGCCAAAGCCTGTCCGAAGTACGATCAGAAGTCCTCAAAGCCAACTAGGAATGATCGTGACGTGCCCTCTCATCCAAGTCCGCTAGGGAGACTAGTAACCCGAGCAGGGGCAGGTACCAACATCGACCCTTGCCTAGATCCGAGGGGATGATGCTATCCACTTGGCCCGATATCTCTCATCTTGCGATATCCAAACCGAAACTGATCGGTGTCCTACGACAAATGGGTCCTCAAGTCAAGTGGCCTCCTAAGATGAAGGCCGTAGAGGCTAATCGAAACCCCAAGCGATGGTGCGAGTTCCATAGTGACCATGGTCACACTACGGAGGATTGCATAGCCCTTAAGATGGAAGTCGCCGAGCTCCTCAAGAAAGGCTACCTAAGGGAGTTCCTCTCAGATAAGGCCAAGAACCTTCTAAACAAGGAAGGTCCCGATCTCCCTACCGAAGCAGCTCCCGCATTGCCACCACAACAAGACCGAGTGATCCATGTCATCACAGGCGGATCAGAGGTAAGCAGAATCAGTAGTGCCGCTGCCAAGAGAAGTACTCGCAACTGTGGGAACCGAAATTCGCACTGTCGATTTTAAGTAAGTAAATCGGAGGAAAGCTAAGTAAACCTAACTTTCCCTGAAGGTCCGGATTCTCTGCGACAACCAACGACAAGTGATCAAATAAATGCGGAAATGTTTTATTAAGATTTGAGACTGGACCTTAAGGAAGGCTGCCTACGTACCCCTTTCGAGGATCAAGTCGGACGTAGTTCAGTTGGAAAGATTTGAACAAGAGATCGAACTGCCTGGCGGAGTTCGTCTAGTACGAGCGTTTGTCATAGAAACGGGCGTGTCGAGAATAACGCCTAGGGTTTCTATGAGCGGAACTCTAAGTAAAAGGATTGTTAGATCCTTCCGAGAGAGACAGGAGCCTGCGGACAAGATGAAAATAGAACGAGAGGCGGCCGGACGTTCTAGGTCCTACCTTGCTAGTCTACCGCCTAAATTCTAAGTTCTTAACCTAACAGGAGCTTTCTTGGTCTCCCTCTAGGATTTTTGCTCTCTCTTAATGATTTTCGCTCTGCCTTTCTTCCTCTCCCAAAGCTCCTTTATATACTCCTTCTTATGACGGTCTATTCTCCTCCTGGGCCGCAAGGCGGGCTTCTTTCCATTTTCGTCGGCTTTCATCGGGAAACTTGACATTTATCTTCGGGAAACTTGACATTTATCCTTCCGGAAATTTAGCATTATCTCGCTATGCAAAGATAAACGTAAATCGTCGTAATCTATCTCAGATAGTCGTAAACGGACTGTCCGATCGTGTTTAGTCCCTTTCGGGCCGTTTCCCAGGACTTCCGTGGTTTTCTACGATCTCTCCGGAAGTTCTTCATTCATTCGTAGAGTTGAGACGAGTGGTGTCTTAAGATAACCATCGCTGTTTCGTACGAAGAATTAAGATCTTCCTTCCGGTTGATACCTTACGAGTTTCCGAAGTGTTTCCGACGGTCTTTGATTGGAGTAAGGACTGGAGTTTCGTACACGGAATCTCGATGATTCGTCCTGCGAGGACTTGAGAAAAACTCAAAGTACAAACTTCAGACTGCCGGGGACTGGGATTCGTGTACCGAAGATCGTTATCCGAAGACCCGAGCCAGCACGGGGCTAGCCGCCCCGGTCATGGCCAGCACGGGCGCTAGCCGCCGGCGGCCACGGCCAGCATGGGGCTAGCCGCCGGCGGCCACGGCCAGCATGGGGCTAGCCGCCCGGCGGCCACGGCTAGCACGGGCGCTAGCCGCCGGCGGCCACGGCCAGCACGGGGCTAGCCGCCCGGCGGCCAAGGCCAGCACGGGCGCTAGCCGCCGGCGGCCATGGCCAGCACGGGGCTAGCCGCCCGGCGGGCCACGACCAGCACAGGCGCTAGCCGCCGGCGGCCACGGCCAGCACGGGGCTAGCGCCGCCCGGCGGCCACGGCCAGCACGGGCGCTAGCCGCCGGCGGCCACGGCCAGCACGGGGGCTAGCCGCCCGGCGGCTACGACCAGCACGTGCGTCTCGACGAGGGCTTCGATTTGATATGTTGATCGTTTTCTGGGTCCTCACGGTTTTGAGAGAACAGGCTCTTTGAAAGTTTCCCGGCGGCAAGGACCAGCACGGGGGCTTAAGCCGCCCGGCGGCCAGGACCAGCAACGGGGGCTAGCCGCCGGCGGCCAGGACCAGCACGTGCGTCTCGACGAGGGCTTCGATTTGAATATCTTGATCGTTCTGGGTCCTCACGGTTTGAGAGAACGGGCTCTTTGAAGTTTCAAGGCGGATTCCTTGTCGTTCGGCCTATCCAAACTTAGATCACTTCCCGTTTCTTCCTTATACTTTCGTATGACAAATAGACTTAGCCGTTGATTTCGAGATAACCGTTTTTGACCCCAACAGTTAGCCCCCCAGCATGCAAGATGCGGGAGCGATCTTGCGGGCGGAAGATTATGAGTTGAAAATCGAAATTTTTGGCTAAGAGTATTTCATTGCGGAAATCCACATCACCTTTGATTGGCGATCTTGAACGTGACGTCGGGAAGACCGTGAGTTCGTTGCTCAACTTCGACTCGATTCTTGCTGGTCTGAAATCCGTGTGCACCCTTGTCCTGCATTCGGAGGGTTCGGAGGACCAGGACCACGCAGTCAAGGATCGCGAAGCCGGCGCATATGAGACATGCAGTGGTGGTGCGACCAATGGAGGCGACGGTGAGACCGTTCCTACTTTGGGTGAGTTTTGAGGATGAAGGTGATGCTCCCGGGAGCGTCTAGGTTTATCAATCCCTTAGAGATTTTTTTTTGATTACATTTCGGCCGTTGGTTGGCCATTATGTATGATTTCGGGACTGGCCGTTGGTGGCTTTGAGTCCCTGCCCTTTTTAGGGCGTTGTATTGAACTCGCGGTATGCATTTATAAAATATTTTGCGTTTAGAACTTCTGTTTGTCGAAGTTAGAGGGGCAGGGTGTGAGTTGTCGTCTCATTCCTGCCTCCCTGACGATCACCGTATCCGTAGTTTGTACAAAGCGAGATTTTCCTGCGGTTTACGATTTACGCGAAAATTCGTGAAAACGTTCAGACTTGAGTGAAGAGACAAGTTTTGGGATCTCGCGTCGTTGACGCTTTGCCTATGAGATGTTAAGATACCAGCAAGGCTGGGTTTAGGGCAAGACCTAGGTTTACTCTCAGACTGAGGCTGTGCGATGACAAATCGGCTTTCGTTTTGCCTGTTTGTGATTTTAACCTGATTCGTACCGTTTTAAAATCCGCGAAGTGGTATCGGCTTATATGATTTGTCTGGGCACGAATCGAGCTACTTCCTTTACGAAGTGCTGAACCAAATTTGGATTTTTTGTATAGCGCGCTATGGGATCCTTGTCGGATGTAAAAGAGCCTACCCTTAGGTGGCTTGTCTGTTTAGGACGTTAGAGTTCGTTTGTTGTGATCAGCAACAACGAAATGATGCCGTTTTGAAGGCGTATGAATTTGTTATCGAAAAATGTTTATCCGAGCACGAAGCGACGTCTCGCAGTGCTGTGATTTTATTTTTCTCATGCCATAAGAGGATTATGGGCTTTCGCTTATGATTTGATTTATACTTTCGTCAAGTGTTAAAGATAGAATCCGAGTAGTCACTTCGGATTGTGATTTTGTCGCTTGGTCCGTATGCTACTTTTTAGAGAGCGATTTTAGGTGTAAGCGATGAGAGACATGTGTCTGGATGTGATAATCGTTTCATGGATACTGGATCCGTTGTCGCAGCCGTTTAGTAGTTGGCGAATTGTGTTGAGGATTTAGGACCGAAGGGTCGCGTAAATTTTACCAGGGGGGGGGAAGCGTCTAACTTCACTATGTTTCGTGAAGTGTTGGCCTTCTGAGATTTGTTTTTGTAAGAATGACTCGTATAGCTCTGGGAGCTTTGCTACGAGCGTTTCTTTTCGTGCCGCGTTTTATGGGGCGTATAGAACTTAATTGATTTGATGATAAGTTTAAGATTTTCCGTTTAACCATTTGGTTGTTAGGATCGAGTTTCGTTATCGTATGATTTCCGATTTTGGGTTATACGACAAACTGCTTGCATAATATCCGTTTGTCGTTTTACGACAAATCGTGGATTGTCTTTTTTTAGCCGTTACACGGTTGGAGCGGTGGTCGCTAAGTATTGTAGACCGGCATGGAGGCTGACTTCAGCCGTTTAGCCAAGGAAGTCGTTGGTAAAAGACCAGTCCATGACCCTTTGTGTTACCGTTAAGATCGTGTTTAGTTGACGATTGTCCTTAATGGCGATGTCGAGTGCATGTTCGGGCTTTATGGAAAGACGTAGTTGGCCGAGGGCCGAATAGAGTTCGTCGAGATAGACATGCCAATCATAGAGGAGTTTTCCAAGTTATGGGTGATGGCTTTTCGAAACGATTTTCCACTTTAGGTTTCGTTTTTTGGCGAAAGTTGCTTCGGGTTACTCATGAAGTTTTACCGAAGGTTATTTCGTTAATTTTGTAGCTCTCCGTCGTGCCATTAGTCTCACGGAAGCGGAAAGAGTATGCCAAGGATGCGCGGCGATCGTTTCTCGGTTTTTCGAGAGATTAGATCGGTTTGCGCGTTATGCCTAAACAGTCAAAACAATAGAACGAAACTGGAAGAAAATGCCTAAGACTTAGCTAGCTAGACTTTCCACCTAGGTCCTAAGTTCCCTAAATTTTACGGCGGTTTACAAGACGTTCCCATTCCTTTCCTATGATAAAATTTTCTAAGTCGGACATACCTTAGTCTCATTGATTACTCGAGATTGCCTCATGTCCGTTCCTCTTTGTCTTCTAACGTTTTATTGTCAAAGGTCTTCGCCTAAGTTCATATCCTCGTTTCCTCGTACTGCTGGTTAAATCGACCATGTACCCGAAGGAATAGTGCAGAATCGTTGAAGCAAAGGGAGGAGAAGTAGGCGAAACTCGAAGAAGGCTAAGGTGGGCGGACAAGCGAAAATGATTGGCAAGACGTCACTTGAGTGAGACTTGATATTTCGTCAAGCTATGAGTGAACTGGTCAGGTCAAGAAGCTTATGATATTGTTTTTCTTTACGAATGATATTTCGTAAAATATTGCCGAGCTTTTACTTTACGAGAGTTTTTCAACAAAATGTTGTCGAGTTAATTTTACAGAAACTGTTTCGTAAAATGTTGTCGAGTTTAGTCGCGCAGAAGCTGTCTCGTGAAGTATTGTCTAGGATTATTTTACGAAAGGTGCAAAGTATTGGATTGGACTATCGTCGGAATAGTTTTGCGAGGATTTGCCGTGCTTGACGAATGTTGTGTCGCCCGATAACCAGCGCAGTACGGGTGCGCTAGTCGTCCGGCGCCTAGAGGCAGCACGGGGGCTAGCCAACACTTGGATGTCGAGTCTTTCGGAAGATCTTCGATCCATTGCCGAGGGAAATGGTGTTTTAAGATAACCATCACCGTTTATACGAAGTCTTCCTGTCCGTTGACGTCTTATGGATTCTTCGAAATCTTGGAGCAAGAAAAGGAGTTTTGTTTTGCGGGATCTCGGAAAGTCGCAAAACACGGATTTCTGACGACCCGGGGGCCTAGAACTTACGCACGAAGACTAGCCGTCCGACGACCCGAGCCAGCACGGGGCTAGCCGCCCGGCGACCACGGCCAGCACGGGCGCTAGCCGCGGCGGCCACGGCCAGTGCGGGGCTAGCCGCCCGGCGGCCACGGCCAGCACGGGCGCTAGCCGCCGCGGCGCCATGGCCAGCACGGGGCTAGCCGCCGGCGGCCACGGCCAGCACGGGCGCTAGCCGCCGCGGCCACGGCCAGCACGGGCTAGCCGCCCGGCGGCCACGGCCAGCACGGGGCTAGCGCCCGGCGGCCACGCCAGCACGGGGCTAGCCGCCCGGCGGCCACGGCCAGCACGGGGCTAGCCGCCCGGCGGCCACGGCCACGACCGGAGTTGGCTGCTCGGTTCCTTCGACTTGTGCGTGTTTTGCGTTCTTGTTTGTTTTCCGTAGGTTTTTTCCTTGTGTAGAAAATGTTTCTTAGAACGTTGTTGACCTTTTATTTTACGAGAGTTATTTCACAAAATGTTGTCGAGTTAATTTTACGGAAACTGTTTTGTAAAATGTTGTCGAGTTTAATCATGCAAAAGCTGTCTCGTGAAATATTTTCGAGAATTTATTTTACGAAAGGTGTTCCGTAAAATGTTATCGAATTTTATCATTAGAAACGCTGATTGGTAACCCGATCAGTCGTGCTTTCTGTTTCATGAGTAGTTTGGGGTTTCTCCGCGATTTTCCAGGAGAAATTCTAAAAAGCATTTTCAGTCGAAACTCTACTTGGTAATCAGACCGTCATATCAGCTTGGGCTCGATCCTTCCTAAAATCGTATGTGGGTCGTTTAGCCGTGATTCGGGCCCCTTTTGGGCTGTCTTGGGCCTTAGACGTTTTTACGATTTTTCTTTAGAAAAAGCCGTCGATGTGACGCTGGTTTTTCCGAAAGGTTTCAATTCCCCGTATAGTTAAGGCAACTGGTGTTCAAGCTAACCATAGCCGTTTTATACGGCAGGCAGGAATCCGTCTCCACTACCAAGTCTTTTTATGAATTTTACCGAAGTCTTTCTTAGATAATCCCAAACGAGGGGGGTTGTGTCCATGGACGATAGGAGTTTGTTTCCTGCGGTTGCCTCGACCAGACGGTCGATGTGCGGAAGCGGAAAACAATCCTTCGGGCATGCTTTGTTGAGATCAGTAAAGTCGACGCACACTCGCCATTTCCCGTTTTTCTTCTTGACGACGACGGGATTGGCGAGCCAGTCGGAATATCTTACTTCTGTTATTGATCCAACTTTGAGGAGTCTTTCGACTTCCTCATTACCGCGCAGTTGCCCGCTCGGGGCCTAGCTTTCGCCTCTTTTGTTTTACGGGTTTATGAGTTGGATCGATGGGTAGTTCGTGACATGTTACGTTGATGTCGATTCCCGGCATATCTCCCGCAGCCCAAGCAAACGTGTTAAGGTTCTTCTTGAGACATGCGGTGAGTTCTGCTTTCAATAGATTGCGGAGATTGGCTCCAATCTCCACGCACCGCTCTGGGTTAGTCTCGTCGAGGCAGACCGAAATTACTGGTTCGCAAGTGGGCTTACGTTTTTCCTTCCAGGACCTCAGCTCTTTGCGACTGCCAGAAGATTTCTGGAGGGTCCTGCGATGCTGGTTCGTGAGTTGCTTGCTTTTTTGGGTTAGTTTCGGACTCAGAGTTTTTTCGTTTTAACCCAGCGGCCAAGCAGACTTGCGGCGCTTTACGATCTCCTTGTATTGTTTCAACTCTGAGGAGGGTCGGAAATTTGAGGCACAGATGGAAAGTCGAGGGGATTGCTCGCAAGGAATTTAACCACGGAGTCCCGACGATCGCGTTATATGCTGCTGGACCGTCGACTACCAAAAACTCCACCATCTTCGTGACGCTCCCGGCTCTGACCGAGAGATCGACTGAGCCGAGGGTCATTGTGATGTTTCCTGAGAGTCCGATTATTGGGTTGGGATCGTCCGTGATAGCGCTTAGGTCGATTCCCATCCTCTCGAGAGTGTTCTTATATATAATATTTGTCAAGCATCCGGTGTCGACCAATATTCTTGCTACGTCGATGTCCTGGATCGTTAGTCTGATAACGAGGAGTTCGTCGTGAGGTTTGGCTTGACCAGCCCGTTGCTCTGTCCCCGAATGACACGATGTTGCGGACAGGTGATGTGGCCATGCTGTTGTTACCAATCGTAGGTTTTTGAGTAAGAGAATCCGACCTCCCCCTCCTTCTAGCGCCAAACTGTGGGACCGAAATTCGCACTGTCGATTTTAAGTAAGTAAATCGGAGGAAAGCTAAGTAAACCTAACTTTCCCTGAAGGTCCGGATTCTCTGCGACAACCAACGACAAGTGATCAAATAAATGCGGAAATGGTTTTATTAAGATTTGAGACTGGACCTTAAAGGAAGGCTGCCTACGTACCCCTTTCGAGGATCAAGTCGGACGTAGTTCAGTTGGAAAATTTTGAACAAGAGATCGAACTGCCTGGCGGAGTTCGTCTAGTACGAGCGTTTGTCATAGAAACGGGCATGTCGAGAATAACGCCTAGGGTTTCTATGTGCGGAACTCTAAGTAAAAGGATTGTTAGATCCTTCCGAGAGAGACAGAGCCTGCGGACAAGATGAAAATAGAACGAGAGGCGGCCGGACGTTCCTAGGTCCTAACCTTGCTAGTCTACCGCCCTAAATTCTAAGTTCTTAACCTACAACAGGAGCTTCTTGGTCTCCTCTAGGATTTTTTGCTCTCTCTTAATGATTTCGCTCTGCCTTTCTTCCTCTCCAAAAGCTCCTTTATATACTCCTTCTTATGACGGTCTATTCTCCTCCTGGGCCGCAAGGCGGGCTTCTTTCCATTTTCGTCGGCTTTCATCGGGAAAACTGACATTTATCTTCGGGAAACTTGACATTTATCCTTCGGAAATTTAGCATTTATCTCGCTATGCAAAGATAAACGTAAATCGTCGTATCTATCTCAGATAATCGTAAACGGACTGTCCGATCGTGTTTAGTCCCTTTCGGGCCGTTTCCAGGACTTCCGTGGTTTTCTACGATCTCTCCGGAAGTTCTTCATTCATTCGTAGAGTTGAGACGAGTGGTGTCTTAAGATAACCATCGCTGTTTCGTACGAAGAATTTAAGATCTTCCTTCCGGTTGATACCTTACGAGTTTCCGAAGTGTTTCCGACGGTCTTTGATTGGAGTAAGGACTGGAGTTTCGTACACGGAATCTCGATGATTCGTCCTGCGAGGACTTGAGAAAAACTCAAAGTACAAACTTCAGACTGCCGGGGACTGGGATTCGTGTACCGAAGATCGTTATCCGAAGACCCGAGCCAGCACGGGGCTAGCCGCCCGGCGGTCATGGCCAGCACGGGCGCTAGCCGCCGGCGGCCACGGCCAGCACGGGGCTAGCCGCCGCCGCGGCCCGCAGCCACGGGCTAGCCGCCCGGCGGCCACGCCCAGCACGGGCGCTAGCCGCCGGCGGCCACGGCCAGCACGGGGCTAGCCGCCCGGCGGCCACGGCCAGCACGGGGCTAGCCGCCGGCGGGCCACGGCCAGCACGGGCTAGCCGCCGGGCGGCCACGACAGCACGGGCGCTAGCCGCGCGGCCACGGCCAGCAGGGGCTAGCCGCCCGGCGCCACGGCCAGCACGGGCGCTAGCCGCCGGCGGCCACGGCCAGCACGGGGGCTAGCCGCCCGGCGGCTACGACCAGCACGTGCGTCTCGACGAGGGCTTCGATTTGATATGTTGATCGTTTTCTGGGTCCTCACGGTTTGAGAGACGGGCTCTTTGAAGTTTCCCGGCGGCCAGACCAGCACGGGGGCTTAGCCGCCCGGCGGCCAGGACCAGCACGGGGGCTAGCCGCCGGCGGCCAGGACCAGCACGTGCGTCTCGACGAGGGCTTTCGATTTGATATCTTGATCGTTCT